>NW_021635687.1:0-108226 GCF_004799145.2 Neltuma alba | reverse complement strand
CATACCATTATGTGATATTGATGTTATTATTAGCTTCAACTAGGTATCCTGGCATAATGTACTTTGGATTGTAAAAACAAAATCCTAATCCTTCCTGTACAAGAAACGACCCCTTGCACGGAGGTGAAGTTAAATTTTGTGATTAAGGCTTAGGTAGACAGATATTTGAGACAGGGTTGCTAAGAGTATATGGTATTCTTCTCAGTATAGGCAGAAATTGAAGAAAGGATTGAAGAGATTCTAGTAGTGTGTGATTTCCGCAAAATCTTTCCAAAAGAAATCAGTAGACTACTACCAGAAAGAGAAGTGGAGTTCGCCATTGACCTAATAATAGGGATAGAACCAATTTCCAAAACTCCATACCGAATGGCTCCAAAGAAGATGGTAGGGCCAAAGAAGCAAATAGAAGAGCTATTAGATAAGGGCTTTATTTGACCTAGTGTATCTCCATAGGGCACACCGGTATTATTTGTGAAGGAGGAAGATGGTAGTTTAAGATTGTGCATCGACTATCAGGAATTGAATAAAGTAACAATCAAGAATAAGTATCCTCTCCGTTGAATTGATCACTTACTGGATCAGTTGGCTAGTACAACAATATTCTCTAAAGTTGACCTAAGATCAAGCTACCACTAGCTAAGGATCAAAGCAAAGGATATTCCAAAGACTGCTTTTCAGACCCATTACGGACACGACAAATTTCTAGTGATGCCATTTGCATTGATGAATGCACCTATAATTTTTATGGACTACATGAATAGGATCTTCTAACCCTACCTGGATCAGTTTGTTATAGTTTTCATTGATGATATTTTGGTGTACTCAAAGTCACCAGAAGAGCATTAGCAGTATTTGAGAATTGTTTTGAACACACTAAAGGAGAAACAATTGTATGCCAAACTCAATAAATGTGAGTTTTGGCTGAAGGAAGTGAGATTTTTGAGTCACGTGATTATTCAAGAAGGAGTAGTCGTTGAACCTATTAAAGTAGAAGCAACATTAAAATGGGAATAGCCTAAAATAGTTACAGAGATTAGAAACTTCTTAGGGCTAGCAGGATATTATAGGAGATTTATTTAAGACTTTTCCAAGATTGTCCTATCGCTGACCAAGCTCACAAAAAAGAGTCAACTGTTCATGTGGGATAAAAGTATGAGGTTAGCTTTCAAGAGCTAAAGAAAAGGCTGACCTCTACCCCGTGCTAGTTATTCCTGATCCTATACTACCTTATGTAGTGTACACGAATGCGAGTAAACAAGGGTTGGGATGTGTGCTGATACAACAGGGTCGAGTAGTCACCTGTGCCTCACAACAACTCAAATCACATGAAAACGACTACCCCACACAAGACCTTGAGCTGGCAGCGATAGTGTATGCCTTGAAGATCTGGAGGAATTACTTGTATGGGGCAACTATTGAGCTATACTGCAATCATAAAAGTCTCAAATACCTACAGGACCAAAAGGAATTGAATATGAGATAGAGGAGATGATGGGGTTGCTCAAAGACTATGACTACCAGATAAAATACTATCCAAGAAAGGCTAATATGGTAGCAGATGCATTGAGCCGAAAGGTAGTGCAGGTGGCGTCATTGATGATTAAAGAGCAAGAACTCCTAGAAGGTATTCGAGATTAGGGTCCAATCTATTAGATGCAGTTAACAGCAGGAGAAGCCAAAGTGCGAAAGACAAATTGCCACCTCTACAATGTAGTCAAACTATCAAAATAAATGGGGGTGTAAAACTAATTTGATATTAAATGTTATTTAATGTTAATAAATATTTTTACATTGTTTTTGTGTCTAAATAGTTAGGTTTAAATTTTTAAGGGATCGATATTAGTAAATTTTATGATTTTTCTTAATAAAAGCTTACGCCATAATTGGATGTTATATATTTAAATTAATTTTATTTTTATTTTTATCTAACATTTTATAATACTACCTCCAGTTCTATATATAAAAGCTAGTTGACAAATTTGAAGAGATTAAAAAAAATAAGTTAAATTAGTTAGTTGTAATAAATAGATGTTATTTTTCCTAAAATATCTTTACTAATCAAGTCTATTGGTTAAAACTACCATTATTAGAAGGACTAGCTTGGAAAAAAAATCCATAAATATGAAAAACAAAATGGATTTGGGTCTTATGTTTAGGACCAAAATATAAGTGAAACGAGATTAAGGACCGGAGGTAGTATTAATTTATTGCTTAATATGTTGATAATTTGGTATATTGTGGCATTTTTTTACACTTTGATATTATTTTTCTTACTTATATATCATGATATATATAATATTATTTTTATGTACTTATCATATCACTAGTTCGATCAAATGATCCAATCATCCATCCAACCATTTAAATCATGACTCATTAACTTTTTTGACTCGATATTCAGTCCAGCTTTTAAAACATTGATAACAAATTTGTTATGAAATTGAGTTATTTCATGTTCATAGAGAAAGGGACAAAGAGATGAAAAGTTTGTGGTTAAAATGTTTGTAACTTTTTTCTTTTTTGAGTTTGAGTTTAATTCTTTACATATTAATGAATTTTTGAAATTAGAAAATTACTTATAATTCTCTTCTTCTTCTTCTACTTTTTTTTTGAATTACAAGTGGCAAGCTTAAAGCTTGAAAAGAAAATATAGCAAACTAAACAGCACTAAGAAAAGAACTTCAACATCTAGGATCAGTCCCCTCAGCTTCCTGCATCACTCTTAATTCTCTAGGGGAAAAAAATTAAATATAGAGGTATAAAAAGTCAATTTTTGCAAGTTTTAGAAGTTTAACTTGTAAATGATGTAACTCATCTTATAAATATGAAAGTTTGACTTGTAAACATAAATTATTAAATTTGACTTGTAAGTATACAAATTAACTTTTTACATATGAAATTTTTTATATTATGTACTTAATTTTTTATACAAGATCTATTTGAAATTTTCTCTTAACATTATGCAAACATTATATCTATAAGGTTTTTTTTTTTAATTGATGTGCACATTTATATTTCTATTGAAGGTAATTCTATTTGAGACACTATCAAACACTAAATGCGAGTACTTTCCCTAGTGATGATTTGAACCTTGATTCATAATGTTACAAGAGACTAATCTCTTTTATTTAACCCAATTCTTGTTGGCCTTTGTGTATTTAAGTTACAAGAGTAAGATGCATTAGGCCAAACCTTTTTTTGTTTTTGCCAACCTATTAGGCCTAACTTGCCTAATGTCAAAACCTATGAGAGGAGCTGGGCTGAACTTGTTCATCATTGGATGCCTAAAAATATTAAACCCAGCCCAACTAAAAATCACATTATTTATGAAGTTGGACCATGTTTGATTTGTCCAGTGTTTAATTGTTCCATAGGGCAAAAATGACATGTTTTTTTCTCTCACTAAAGTATGCTTTTAATTTTTGGGAGAACTACATAGAAAAAAATTTGAAATTACTAGATACCAAATAAAAATTTCTATAAAAATATATTGTTAATTCCAAGTTGTTAAAACTTATTAAAGTGTTATTACTAAACCTAATTTGAAATTTAATAATTTCAAAATTTCTTTTGTTAGATTCTCACTTAATCTTTTAATTTTATACGAGACTTAAATTTAATTCTTTAACTTTAAAATTAATTATTAGTCCTTTAACCCTAAATGTATTAACAAAAACTAATGATATTGAGATCCTAAATGTTATAAAAAATTCTCAAATGCTAACATATTAAGTTTAATTTTTAAAACAATCATGCTTGCTAAAATATCATCATTTAGTATTAACTATCTTAAGATTAAAGAAGTAAAAACACACTTTTTAAATTTAATGGAACATATTGAAATCTTGTTTAAAGTTAAAGGATCAAATATATACTCTAACATTTTTTAACTGTACGAAATAGAAGTCTAGGGAAAAAACATAACATATTAATCATCAAAATTAATGTATATGAATATATATTTATATAATAAGATCTAAAACAAGTCAAAATATTCATCCATCATATACAATGCCAACAGTTTTTCAAATTCTATGTAATAAATAGAATAATATATCTAACTGTTAATGTAAAACAAATATGCCCTCATTTTTTTAATTAATACGATCCATTTTAAACGCACGTTTACAAATATATTAATGTTAAGTTTGAACCCAGGATTTTTTTCCCAGGCATGACTGGTCAATTAATTCCTTTTGGCCAAGGACTAGGATAGGGGTGTGTGTATTGGGAAAAACAAGAAGAAAAAGATCAGGGTAGCTGTAGTTGGTCCATTAAAAAAAACGGATCCATTTAAATAAGAAATTAAAACTAGAATAATGAGATTAAAGCAAATGGAACTAAAAACTTAAAAATCCCCAAACATGCTAAGAAAATATTGGTTTGTTAGTAATATATTACCTCTAATTTTTAATATAAAATCCAGTTTAAAAAAAGTTACTAAATTATTTAATTATAACATGTTATATGATTTTTTTAAAATACTTATCTATATTATTAGATCATATATTAATTTACAAGTGAAGAAAATTAATTTGGAGAAAAACCATAAATCAAAATAATTTAGTAACTTTTGAAAATTTTTTAAATTAATCAATTCGATCTTATATTAAGGATCGAAGGTAGCAATATAGTCATCTTCTAAGAACAAATCTAATCCAAACCATATGAAACCTATGGCTATTCATCCTTATTGCTTAAACCCATGGCAATGTACTATTCTTTTTTAAAATTATTCCATCATTTTTTCCTCAGTTCAATCTTACAAGTGGTCGTTATAGTAGTATAGGATGGATATGAATATGATTAAGCCCATCATATATTAATTTACAAGTGAAGAAAATTAATTTGGAGAAAAACCATAAATCAAAATAATTTAAAATAATTTAGTAACTTTTGAAAAAATTTTAAATTAATCAATTCGATCTTATATTAAGGATCGAAGGTAGCAATATAGTCATCTTCTAAGAACAAATCTAATCCAAACCATATTAAACCTATGGCTATTCATCCTTATTGCTTAAACCCATGGCAATGTACTATTCTTTTTTAAAATTATTCCATCATTTTTTCCTCAATTCAATCTTACAAGTGGTCGTTATAGTAGTATAGGATGGATATGAATATGATTAAGCCCATCATATATTAATTTACAAGTGAAGAAAATTAATTTGGAGAAAAACCATAAATCAAAATAATTTAAAATAATTTAGTAACTTTTGAAAAAATTTTAAATTAATCAATTCGATCTTATATTAAGGATCGAAGGTAGCAATATAGTCATCTTCTAAGAACAAATCTAATCCAAACCATATTAAACCTATGGCTATTCATCCTTATTGCTTAAACCCATGGCAATGTACTATTCTTTTTTAAAATTATTCCATCATTTTTTCCTCAATTCAATCTTACAAGTGGTCGTTATAGTAGTATAGGATGGATATGAATATGATTATGCCCACTCAAACTTGACTGCTTAGTCAATTAGAATTATTTTTAGGCAATAGGCAGAATGAGTAGGGTTTGCTGAAAAAAAATAAAGTAAAATTTTATATTCAAGTTTTATAAATATATATAAGATATATTTAAAAAATGTTATTTTACTTGTTAAATTCACCCAAACTCAATTCATAAGAGTTTGAGTTCACCAACAACATAGAGATCATTCCTGTTGGTGCTAAGTTGAGAATTTTGTGTCACCCATGCCACTTCACGTAATAAAACATAAACTATAAAGCTTGCCTGTTCAATACAATTTTAAAGACACAACAATAGAAAATAGCAATGACTTTACAATTTTTAAAAATGCATGATTAATTAAGTAAATAAATAATCGATATATCATGGTCAATGAAAATTGTAATACTATCAAGATACTACTTATTTTTTAAATTGAAATAGATATTATGCATTTGTATGAAAGCTAAGATAATCATATAATATTTGTAACCCAGTTGTAACACTAACCGGTTTAGAAAGGATAACTTTTTAAGCTAGTTGTAACAAAAACTAATCCAATGCCTATGAAAATAGGTCTTGAAAGTCTTTTTTTTCTAGGGCCATTTTCTAAATCGGTCACCAAAAACTTTATTGGAATTTTTTTTTGGGTGTACAATTGATTCAGAAAGTGATGGACTTTATAAATCACCCTTATTAAAAATGGTTCCAGATCCAATTTCAAAATTCATTTTTATCAAATTTGGAAAACTTTTTTATACTAGTACATATTGCAGAAATTCTTTGTTGAGTTTTCATTAGGGAAAATGCTTTAAAAAGACAGTTTAATAACCTAAATCCCTATTTGGGCCATTAAATTTCATTAATTCCTAATTAGGTTGCATAGGCCAAATAGGGATTTAAAAATTTAATAAAATTACTATAATGTCCTTTTATTTTAAACCTAAAGAGATGGATATTATTCATCACTCCCGCCTTACATGAGAGTTCTGAATGAGCAAAACTTGGCATCTATCATTCCAAAGTCAAAAAAGTGAACAAGAAAGCAAAGGTAAGTTAGTTTTTTATATTAAATCTTTCCATCTTAATCCTGATAATTTCATCATGCTATCTTGGTCCTTCCTTTTCTAAGGATTGATTGTTGGTGATGGGGTTTTGTTGGGGAGAAAGGAAAATTAGTTGTACAATAAGAAGTGCATCATGAAAATAGCTAAATGAGAGTACGGAGTGTTGCTTTTAGGATGACTAGGAATGTTGATGTATGTGTGTGATGTAGCGTTTACAATGAATAGATATGCATGATAACTGATTATATTTGCTTAATCATAAAAGTTTAATGGGAAAAATGCTATGAAGGTTGTGTATGTTGTTAATAGTTAAGTGTAACGTGTTAAAACATGATTTGAAGTTGTTAAAATTTGAAGGTAGATTATATTATGTTATTGTAAGAAGTGATCATGATCATAACTATAAGGGCCATATTTTATGTTAATAGCTAAGTGAAATGTGTTAAAATCTAAGTTGAAGTTAATAAATTTTAAAGGTAGGTTGTGTTATATTGATTGTAAAAAGTAGCAATTATCATGGTTACGAGGGGCACATTTATTGTTAATAGCTAAGTAGAATATGTTAAGACCTAAGTAAAAGTTGTTAATTTTAAAAGCTATATTCTATTTTGTTGATTGAAAAAAATTTATATTCTATTTTGTTGATTAAAAAATTGAGAATGGTTATGACTAGAAGCACACTTTATAATTAGTAATCCCTTTTTTATTGCAGGTTGGTATAAGAAATGGCATCTACTCTAGGATTAACATCAACAAAAGGATTATTTTTCTTATTTTCATTTTGGTGGACAATTTGTCAAGAATCTTGAAAGTGAAATTCAATATAATAGGGGGAGTGTTAGGTAAGAAACATAAGAGAGGGTATGATACTTGAAGAAATGAGAGTAATGATATATTCATGGATTGAAAATGACATTAATAATAGTGAGATAAAATACAAAGTGTCCTTTGATAAGAAGACTGTAATAGATCTTATTGATGATGAGGAACTTGCAAATCTTTTTCAATATAATGAGACGAGTGGCCATGTCTATATAGCATGTAAAAAGAATGGCAATATAGAAGAAGCAAGTTATGATCCACAAATATAAGTTAGTTGTTTTTCTCACAAATAAGTTGTTATTTATTAGAATATTCTTGTTAATAAAATAACAAATGTTGTGGTCATATAATGCAGCATGCATACAAGCGTAAGGCAGCCATAACAAAGCTCTCTATCTCTAAGAAATTTCAATAATGAACTTGAACTTGCATCTCATCAAAATAGTGTTACTTATGAAAGCTGTGGAGGACCTAGTAGCATTCTATGTGGAGTACAAAGTGCACCCACACTTTTTCCTAAGTTGAACTCATTGAAATGGAAAGAGATATTTTCAAGATTATCACAAATCTTTCTAAATGCCGATGCTTTCAAACGGGTACTATACAAATATAGTATTGCTAACAAGTTTCAATACAAGTTTGTGAGGAACAGCAAAGAAAGAATGTATATAAAATGTAAAATTGAATGGTGTCTTTGAAAGATAACTGCAAATACAATGGGGAAGAATACCCCTTTCCTTTGTGTGAGGCTATTCAATAATAAGCACATTCACCATACACAAAATTGTCTTCAAGTAAACCATGGGGGAAGAGCTACTCCAATATCACCTATTATTATTAAAAATGTAAAATCACATATAAACAAGCGCCCTAATGAAACTATAAAGACATTGCAGAGAGAATATGGAGTAAATTCGACATATAAGCAAGCATATGTTGCTAAATTAAAAGCAATGGATAATATTCAAGGCAGACCAGATCAATGTTATATGCTTATACTATGGATATGTCAACGATTAAAGGAAAGTGATCCAACAACAATTACTGAATGGGAAGCTTCAAACAATTACATATTTGAGCGTGTCTTTATAGCATGTGGTTGTTGTATTGAGAGGTTCTTGGTTGGGGCAAGACATATATTGACCCATGCAAAGACGCCTTATTGTCATCCTCCATATATGATGCAAACAATGAGTTATTGCCATTGCAATTGCTATTGTGAATGTGAAGATATTAGAGGACTAGACATGGTTTTTATCCAAGATTAGACAGATAACAGGGTCAATTAAGCTGACCATAGTTTCAGACCATCATAATGCTATAATAGTTGCCGTACGAGCAATATTTAGCAGTGATAGACATGTATTTTGCTATCGTTATGTGAAGGAAAACTTTGGTTCAAAATGGATGAAAATAAATAGAGGAAGAGGAAGGACAAGTGCTAAGAATAAGGTTGATGCACTAAAATTGCTTGATGATATTGCTTATGCAAGACTTGAAACTGAGTTTGATAGGACAATAGGACATATGAGGGATACGTCTCAAGAGTTATTTGAATGACTTGTGAATCATAGTGACATTGATAGGTGGATTTTGAGTCAATTTCCATTGAAACAATAGAATAATATAACAACTAATATTGCTAAGTCATTCAATGCATAGATAGTGAAGGAAGTAAGGCATAATGTTGCACAGTTAATCCATAAACATCGAGAAAAGGTAGCGAAGAAGATGCATGCATCAACCATGACACTCAGTAAGTGGGGGAATGGTGTTGGGCCAAACATCAAGGCTGTATTGATAGAAAATGTGATGAGAACTGAACACATGTTTCCTATATCTTATGGAGGGAATAGGGCATGTGTTCATGCAACTTATGGAGACTTAGATGTTGATCTTAGTTTATATGAATGTAGCTGTGGAGCATGCCAAATGTCATGGATTCCATGCACACATGCTTATGCAGCCGTCAAGCTTGCCCATGAAAATGTGTATGATTATGTTGAAGAATACTATAAAAATCCATCTCAATAAAAAATTTATAATCAGAGCATGATTCCAATTATGACAATTGACATGCCAGATATTAATGACTATGGGATGGACAATTTGAAAATATTTTAGGCCAAGAATTAAGTAACGTGAATCACAATTCAGAAATAAGACGGCTCACTATTGTGGAACAAGCCATGAAGTTGGTCACATAAGAAGGACGTGCAAAAATGCAAACACATGTTGAAATTTTTTAGTCAAAAACATACTACAAATATGCTATAGGGATAGGGAAGTTGTTAGATTAGAATTTAAACTTGTTAACTATGTAATTGAACTTGTTATTTGTTAAGGTTATATTGTGATCAAATTTTAGCTTAAGACTTATTGCAAGTGTACCATGAAGACACAAAGTTGTTAATTTAGAATTGAAACATGTTAATTGTGAAATAGAACGTGTTAATTTTCAAGGATGTAGTGTGATATGATTTTTGTCAATATTTACTACAAGCGTGCTACAAAGATAGAAAAATTGTTAACTACGTAATTAAACTTGTTATTTGTCAAGGTTGTATCGTGATCAAGTTTTAGTGCAAAACTTATTGCAAGTGTGTCATGAAGACATAAAGTTGTTAATTTAGAATTGAAATATGTTAATTATGAAATGGAACTTGTTAATTTTCAAAGATGTAATGTAATATGGTTTTTTGTCAATACTTACTGCAAGTGTGTTTCCAGGGATAAGAAATTGTTAATTTAGAACTTAAACTTGTTAATTACGTAATTGAATTTGTTATTGTCAAGATTGTATTATAATCAAGTTTTAGCAAAAGACTTATTGTAAATATGTCAAAAAGATATAAAGTTGTTAATTTAGAATCAAAATATTTTAACTGTAAAATAGAATGTATTAATTTAGAACTTAATTGTTGGTGTGTTATATGATCATAAACTGTTAATTTAGAACTTAAACTTACTAATTATGGAATAGAACATGTTAATTTTTAAGAATATATTATGTGACATTTAAAAAACTACACCCAAACAGTATCATATTAGTCCAATAATTCCAAGAGAAAAATGACAAAAATACAAGGCAAAGTGGCTCTTAAACAAAGCTATCAACTTCAAGTACTTCAAAACGTTACCACCTAACCTGCCACCATACACACAGACTAACCCCTACATCCAACATTCCAAAACGCCTTCTTTTCCTAGGAAATGGGTTCCTTAGATTTGACAGCAACTTTATAGCATCTTCATGTTTTGAATTCTCATGATGATTGACAACCCACCATAAAAGATCTCTCCTAAACTTGGAAACTTCTTCTTACATATGAGTGAAAACTACATGTTAATTTACCAAGTAACATATACATTGTAAAATCAAATCAACATTACAAGTCCATAAATGTATGTTTGTGTAATTTAATGTAGCAAATGGGTCCTGTGATCTCAACCAATATAACACATGGACACCATAATCTCTACTGCACACATAAACCAATAGAAAGTATTAATTCTTCTACTAATAACCACATGCAAAATATCTGTTAAATGATGTAAATCATAACAAGCACAAATTATTTTGTTGTGGTACAGCAGCCCAAATTATATCACTCATTGGCTTCTTTCCAATTAACTTGGGCTTAACTAAATTAATAATATCACGGAATCTATCTCTCTGCAAACACAATCAATTCAATAATTAGAGTACAACTTATTCAAACAAATATATTATCACAAATTAATAAAGGCACAAAATATCCATACAGATGCTTTCGCCTTAGTGTTCCTTGGATCTTCTGTGACACTCTCTTTCTTCCGCTTCTTCTTATACTAGTCATTTACATGACCTTTCAATGAATCTAATACACAAAACTTTATAGTCCTTACCTCAAGAACATAACAAAACCAATGATTGTTTACAAGAAATAACCTAAATATCAAGTCACAATCTCCTAAGTTATATACTAAATATGCAGGCAAAATTTGCTTCTTATTGTTTGATGCTTTCCAATTATAGGGGTTGATCAACATTTTCATCTACAAACATTGCACATAATCTAATTATAAAAAAAACAAGATAAAAACTAAAACAATTGATGGAATAAGATCAAAAACCATGAAGTTAGCATCACATATGTGTCACCTAAGTTGTCCTTGGATTTTAATTTCGCCCATTAATGTCTTACACACGATTGACATCACCTGTGTTTGACGAAAAATATGTTCATGATCATAGGGATAATATATCGATTATCAAAAGTTTATTTCATAGGTAAGATACTGACCCTATTATTTATTTTTTGAATGCCACCACAACATCTAAGGTTGTCGCCAGTCACACTGTCATCATATATTTCTACCAATATTTTTTTACCCTTTTCAGTTGTGCACGTATGAGAGACCAAGGTGTAACAGGTGTCTTTCTCATCTATCTTTGTTTTCTGTCCTCTTAATCGGCTTTGACAAAACCCAAAAGGACTTAGTTGTTGGCCTTTAGTCCTTATTGATCTCTAAGGTTGATCTTTGAGCTTAATTTGGTCCTCTTCTTCATTTTGAGATTTTGTACTTGATCTATCCCCTCCATCTCCACTAAACACATCTTTCATATCTATATTTTCATGGTATGATGCTCCTTCTTCTTCCTTACTTTTAGCTTTATAATTTGTACTTGATTCATCCCCTTCATCTCTAATAAACCCATCTTTCACATGAATATTTTCATTATTTTCATATCACACATCTTTATGTTCATTATTTTCTTTATGTCCATGCACCTTTTGCTATGATTTTTGGTATCTCTCCCTCTTTAGTTGTGCCTTCATAAGTTTCTCCTCAACTGCACTAATGAGCCTTCTATGGTTTTCTGCAATCTCATTCATCAAAGTTGAATTTCACTCCTTCAACTCCTACACAAAACAATTCAAAGTATCAGACGTAACAAGAACTAACACAATAATTATAATAATCATTTCTATATCGAGTCTAGATACACAATTGTTGCTCTTTCCTCTTTCCTAGTCCTTATTTCAACACCACTTCCTTCATACAAAATGCCCATGCAACTTGTACTCTCTTTCTTACACATTTGCCATGCCCTCTCATTAGTCCAAAACGTAACTGTATCCCTAGGCTCATGATCATCAACTTTAAGCAGTGGGAAATATTCCAAAAAATAGATTTGCATCATCAATCATATAACTTTAAATAGTATCCTATAGACAAAAAATAGTAGAAAATAGCATAATTGGATATATATATATACCAATAATTGGTCAAAATAAAAATACATACCAATAAAAAGTAGAGGCACCCACCCATACTAAACTGGCCATCCTTCTTCTTCCTTATCACTTTAACATAATCTTCCATTTCCTTGCATAGCTCATTCATCACATAGGTTGCCTAATCATACTACGGAAATGCATTATTTGTGCACCACACAACCCTCAACAATCGTTCACTAACTTTTACACTTGCAGTGGGACATAAAAGAGTCCCAAGAGTGTATACCACAAACAAAATTCAAACTTCTCATTATTTACACTAGATTTGATCATGACCAATATTTTGTTATATGGCATTTTAAAATATTGCCCCTTAACCTTCTCATATGTTGGGTCATCATCACCTACTTTCATGTTCACCTTTACCCTAATATAGGATAGATAAAATGTGCACATGTTGCAGTCTCATTTCTTCTATCTTCTCCCGAATACAAAATTGATATGTTGGTGGATCATATGCTCTCATCAAACTTACACAAATATCACGGGGGAGCCTATCACATGACACATCAAGCAGCCTTCCAAATCCAATTTTTTCCTCCTCCCTCTTAAATCATTGTTCACCTTTACAAATTTAGCCAGATCCTTAAATTGTTGGAGAGAGGTACGCATTTGAAAAGCTGACTTACAATTCCTTCTTATCTTTTTAGGCCTTAATTGCTTTCCCTTCTCAATATATTTTTCTTTTTCCTCATTGTCCATTCCCTCCCATGCCTTTAACATATCGTTATGTCCTTCCCTAAATCTCTTATACTTCTTTTCAACTTTATCATGAAAGTCTTTCCTAAACAATGCCAACCCAGTCTTTCTATGTATGAGTTTTGATGAACCTTCCTCATTTACCATGTTTCTTCTCCTACCAAAACCAAAAATTTGAGAACTACTGATGCTATCTAATCAAATAAAAATTTAAGAATTACTATGGCTATCGCTAACATCACTAACTTGAATAAAACTAATAATTTCAGTGGTGTGAAAAAAAATAAAAGCTTTGAATAAGGTTTTCTTTGAATTCTCGTATAATATCATTTAGAAACTTTGAATGCTCACCAATAGTAATGATTACCTTACTCCCAATCTAAAGAAACAGAGAGAAAAAGAGCAATAAAGGTTTGAATATTTGCCATATAATTAATCAATTAGATTATTAGAAAATACAGCTTTATGTACCACATGTAGAAATTTTTCTCAAACTAATGTCAAATACAACTCCTATATTCAATAGAAGCCAAAAAAATGTGAGGCACACCGTGTTGCCTATTTGCCTTAGTAGGTAAGACAAAGCAATAGAGAAGGTTTGTAAATACTATAACTTGTACAGTTCATAGAATCTTTATAATAGGGAGTCTTGTCGTAATTATTGACTAGAGAATATTTTGGACCAAGCCAAATGAACATAATTGCAAAACAATCAGGTGGATGCGAGACATTCAAATTTTGGTGAGTGTGATTACCAAAGCAACCCAAAACAAAGTCAGCAATTAGCTCTAACATTCATGTGTTTGAGAGAGCAAGAGTGAAAAAAATTAAAGGTTGGAGGTAAAACAAAAGGGAAGCTTGAAGCTAAGAGTCTAAATCTCAAATTTTCAACAAGTGCTTGAAATTTTGAATTTTCTCTTTGCTCTTCTCCTTTAGTAAGATCTGAGAGATAGAGGGAAACATCAAATAATTCAAACATTGAGTTTTGAAGTCTTACCCTCTCTGCAAAATTTGCACATTGAAGTGGCCACTTGAGTTTTAAAGCTCCTCCCTATGTCGTGTCTTCTAATTTCTAATGGTAGCAACAATGGGGACTCCTTAAAACTGTGTTGTAATTTGTGTCTTCTGATTTCTAACGACAGCAACAATGGCAACTCCTCAAAGCTGCGTTGCAACTTGCAGATTCAGATGGTGGCTACTCAAGGCTGTGTTACATCTTCAGATTCAGTTAATGATCTCTCCCTTCCTCTGCCTTTTTTGTTAGGTTAAATTTTAAAATTCTTATTTGGGTTATGCAACCTAATTAGGAATTAGGAAAATTTAATGACCCAAATATGAATTTAGATTATTAAATCATCTTTTTAAGGGATTTTTCCTTTTCATTATAGGCAAAAAAAAATACAAAAACTGCAATAGTAATTTACATAAAACAGGCAAGACTTAAAAATACTCATAACTTATACCAAGAATTCACTTGGACTCAAATCTACCAATGCAAGTTGAAAAATAGCCCAATAACGTCCATTACTTTTAGTAGCAACACCCGCAATTTTTTAATTAAAAATACTTAAATACTTCTAATTAAAACAAAAAAATTTAACGGTCAAAAATACCCACGAACTTATATCAAAAGTTCACCAAATACTATATAATTTTCAATGCAAGTATCAAAATATCATAATCTCAAAGGGCTATTATATTAAAATGTGTTAGAAATTATTAATTATAATAAATTTTTATAATTAAAATAATTTGTGGATAAAAATTTAAGCTTGACTTGAATAGCTCTTCAACGATAAGTTGTTTATAATCCCAAATCTTTTTTTAGTAGATATTATGGGAATTTTTTGAAGATAAGTTATTTGTATTAGCAGCATATGGAGTTGTGTGTTTATCTTTCAGTTGATGTTATCAAATTTAATAGTAAACCTGAATTTTTTTTAATGTTATGTTCAATTCTTTAAAAGAATTAAAGCCACTCTTAGTAGTAGGACCCATGGCATTTTTAATGAAAGTACCCAAATAAACCCAATTAAAAAAATCATAATATTTTTAATGGAAGTACCAAAAGTGACTTTGAATTCTCTCAAGGAATATTATCGTTTTTTATGCTCCTTTTTATCCAAAATTATATTAGAACCAATTAATCTCTTATACTTTAGGCATTTTTCACTTTTATTTATGCCAATTGGAGTATTTTCATATGGAATATGGGATTTAATAATTCTGGTTAGAATTACGGTTTTGATGATAACAAATTAAGGAATCTGTGCTTGATCGATCACCTGATCGATCAAGGGATTATCGATAACTTTATAGATAATATTTCTATACAAACAAGTAACTAAGCAGAAACATTGATCGATCAATTGTTAACTTAGTTATGTACAAAAGTCTGTAGAAAATTATCGATCAATTGATCGATAACCTAATGATCGAATAGCTGTCAGATAATGGGACAAGTCTGGTAAATATTTATCGATCACATGATCGATAATTAAGTCATCGATGAAAAGACAGATAAATGGTAAAGCCCTCTACTCACTTTATGTTTTGTCTTAATCACTATTTATCGATCACATTATCGATCAATGGTTTTTCGATAACTTGTTTTGTCTTTGCTTCATAACTTACCTGTTTATCGTTTTGTTCAAGATTGCTGTCAAAGCCTTTTATCAATCACTTGATCGATTAGTACTTTATCGATCAATGATCGATCATCATTATTCTACTATTTTACTATGATAAGTTATTTTTCGATCACTTGATCGATAATCTAATTATCGATAAAATGATCAATCATCCAACCTTCTGAAACCTTCTTTTTCACATAACATGATCAATCAAATTCTTTCTTGGTTTTTATGAATTAAATCTTTCAAATATTGTTTTATCGATCACCTGATCGATCAATCCTTAATTGATCATCTATTCAATAAATTATACAGTCTGATTTTTTCTCTTAGAATATTTTTCTTGATCTTTTATCAATTAGTTTATCCATCATCTATTTATCGATAAAGTACTCATCATTACTCCTTGGAAATCTATTTCTACTGCTCAGCTTTATCGATAACATGATCGATCAAATATTCATCGATCACTTGATCGATCATTGACTTATTTCAACTAGTTACAGTAACTATCAAAATACGTTGATTATTTCTCTTTGAGCTTTTCTCAGCCTTCTTGATTATCTTAATTCTCTATTTTAAAGATCTCAAAATAGAAAGTGATCTTGAGACTGTTCTTTACATGTTTTTCTGAAGTCATTCTTTTCACTTTTTGATCACTTGATCGATCAATGATTAATCCATCTCTTAATCGATAAATGTAGTTACCGGTTTTAAAAGTTCTCACTTTGAACGATCGATAACTTGATCGATCAATCAGTCATCGATCATGACTTCAATCAAGGATGTTCATTTCGTGTTCAATACTGTCAACTACTGATTGGTTCCATTTTTCAATAAATCAATATTCATTTGTTCAGTTGTGTTCTTGAGTCTTACTCTGCAAGGAAAACTTATTTGATTAAAGTATTGTTACAGATTACAAAGAAAAGTTCAACGATTATCCAACGGTTGCTTAGTAGTCTGTAACCTACCATGTTAGAAGCATTAATGGCGAGAACCGTTGTAACTGGGAAAACATGCAACCGAACTCTCAACGGCTAGAAGCTTTCCGTCTAACGGTTACTAAACTTCCTCAACTATAAAAGGCGCGAAGAAGCATTAAATGTAGGAATTGAATACGTGAGATACCTTCTGCTAATAATTTACTGTTGCATTCAATACTCTGTTCTTGATAATACTGAGCTTCAGTGATTCTCATTTATTTACTCCGTGAGAGAGCTTTATCTATCATCTTCAACTACTTTTGAGTGAAACTCAAGAGTGTGGACTCTTGAGTGGGTATGTAATCTTACGGATAATAAGGGGGAGTGATTGAGCAATCAATTGTTGTACCGCGGCACCAAGAGCCCGATTAATCTTGGAGCGTAGTGAAATACTCAGAGGTGTTCTGAGGACTAGATGTAGGTCAAGTGGTTGAGACCGAACCATATAAATTCTGTGTCCACTTTCTACGTGAAATCACTCTAATTCACACTCTCTGTTTCTATTTAGCTTACTGTTTTAATACACAAGATTTTTATAACTCACCCAATTCACCCTCCTCTTGGGTGAGACTGCCACTAACAATTCTCATTTAAAATATTGTAACCACTAATAAAAGTGACTTAAAATTATCTCAAAGACTTGAACATAAATGTAAAAAAAGTTCAAGTTGACTGCTAAATTGGGTAACATAGACAAGAGGATAAACACACAACTCCATATACCACTAATACAAACAACTTATCTTCAAAAAAATTCCCATAATGTCTACTAGAAAAAAGATTGGGGATATAAACAACTTATTGTTGAAGAGCAATTCGATTCAAGTTTAAATCTTTTTGCATGAGTTATTTTAATTATAAAAATTTATTAAAATTAATAATCTCAAATACACTCTAATGCAATAGCTGTTCAAAATTGGGGGTACTTTGATACTTTCATTTAAAAAATTACATGGTGTTTGGTGAACTTTTGGTATAAATTAATAAGTATTTTTCACCTTACATTTTTTTTGTTTTAATTGGAAATATTTTGGCATCTCTATTAAAAAATGATGGGCCCCCTACTAAAAATAACGGACATTTTCCCAATTTAACGAAGTTGTCATTATTGGGTTGTTTTTGAACTTGCATTGATAGATTTGAGTCTAATAAAAATTTATGGTGTTGGAGAACTTTTGATATAAGTTTATTGGTATTTTTGACCCTTAACTCAACAAAATATTATGTACACAAACATATAGGAGGTAATTTGACATTTAAATACATTATCTCTGATTCTTAATATAAGAACTAGTTTGACATTTAATTTAGTCTTAAATATAAGACTTAATCCACTTTGTCTCCTATATTTATTGTTTTTTTAAGGTAGTTCTTGTAATAGTTGTATATGTTAAATGTTTCATCAAATAGCAATTCTAACAAATGCACATGATTAGTAAAAATATTTTAGAAAAGACAACACCTATTTATTATAAAACACCAAGCTAGGAAATCAACTCTTATATTAAACACCAAATGTAATAACAAATTTACGAAGAAGTGACAATTATCATCACCATGTGCGCACTACCAAGGGAGAGATGAAATGTTTGTGATTATTTTCTGATTAATTTCTTTTTCTTTGGTAATACTTCAGTCCCAAAAATAGGAACTAATTTAATTTAGATTTTAAATAAAATATCTTAATCTATTTTATCTCTATTATTTTTAATTTTTTTAAGATTAACTTATCTAACTTATAAATTAATATATATAATATAAAATTATTTAAGGAGATCATGTCATATTTATTAAAATGAGTAATTTATTTAACCTCTTTTAATCTATCCAAATTAGTTAAACAATTCTAACATTAATAGGAATAAAAATTTTAAAATTATGAAAAAAAAAAATTTATGGGTATCAAATTAAAGAAAGTAAAATATAAATTCAATTTGTAAAATGAAATTTTTGAGACTTTTTTGTATTAAATTTTCTTTTCAAGACCTATGAGTAACTTTTTCTTAAAATTATGCAAAAGCTTGTCTATGAATCCACTGACACGAGGTGCTTTACCAAGGGTGGTAATCCAGACAACCCATGAGTTACAAGTTGGTTCATGGTGAGTTAGGATTAGGCCTTGTAACGATGAGTTGGCCTTTTAGCTAACTCTAATCCTTCATATTGGGTTGACGGGTTAGCCTGTCAACTGCTAACTTTTTAAAAAAAAACTTATTTCATTTTTTAAAATATTTTTTTCGTATAGAACATAAATAAAATATAATAATATTTTTAATCTTTCCTTCAGATACTTGATTAAAAACACCAACTAAATAATATAGGTTTTTTTTAATTTTTTGTGTAGGATATAAAACATAACAGTATAACTATAGTAATTAATTAAAAAAAACTGGCAGGCTAACCGGTAGTGAGTTATGGGTTTGGCAGTATGGATTAAAATGTTTTGTTTGTTAAGGGGTTGGCTTTTTGTCAATCTTAATTAGTCATTTTTTGTGAGTTGGTGAGTTGACTCATAGTTCCAGCTCATATTATCAGTTTTATTTGCGCCTAACTTGTCCATCATGAAAACCCATGGGATGAATTGGGATGAACTTGTCCATCATTATCCTCAGAGAAACTTGAATGTGAGGCCCAGCCACACCATCATTGACCTAAGAGATGCTTGAATATTAGGCTAAGGCACATAGATAAGATTAGAATCTAACAGAAGAGCCTAGTCTCTTATAATATATGAACCAAATTTAAATTTTTGTTGAAAGATATGCTTACATTTGATGTCTAATAATGCCTTGGATAAAATTTCCTCCAATAGGAGGATACTTGAATTTAGTAGAAAAGAAAATACCATCTCAAATATTAGAGCTAGATAAGAGGTTCATTTTTTCTTAAACATAAGATCTCAATCTATTTGTATCCCAAATTTATAATTTTTTCTCTCAAAATATCCCAATTGATTGTACATATTAAGTGAGCTTCCTATTAAAAGTATTTTCAATACATATAATTAAAGAGGATAATCTAAGAAAACCAGCATATTTGTTACAAATAAATAACTTAACTAATTTCTTCCATAAAATAATTATTAAACTCTTATATTAAATATTGAAGGTTATTCGTTCTAAAATTAGGTGCATAAACTCATCAACACTAAATTTGAACTTGAAATTGGTATTCTCGCCAAGGCAGCTATTCGTTTAAGGCTTTGTTTGAGTAATTGCCCAAACCATGGTTTGGGGGAAAAAATTGGCAAACACCTAAGGAAAAATAGAAACCATGGTTTTGGGCTCAAAATCATGGTTTTAGAAAAAGTGAATTCATTCTGCTTCTAGCTCAAATTGGAGAGTATGATTGTACTTGTCAGAGTAATCTCAATGATAATATGACTTTAACACCCCTCAATTTTTTTTTTATAAACATACTTAATCTTATATTTTATAAATATATATACACATATTAATTATTTATTAATTACATTATCTTATATATTATTAATTATGTTGGACAAAAATATATTATTAATAAATTTATTTCTCGAAATTAAAATATAATATAAAATCTATTTTTTATGTAATTATCATATTAACTTATGTCCTTTTTAGTAATTTGTACATATAAAAAGTGCTTCTAATAACAACTATCCAAACACTCTCATTTTATCATAATCACTTTTTTAGAAAATCTATTCTCCAGAAACTATTCTCTAAACCATGGTTTGATTTCATCCAAACACCCCTAAGAATATATGGGAGTGTTTGGCAACCTTGCCAAAATCACTTTTGAAGCTCAAACCATGGTTTTAAGATTTAGGTTGCCAAACACCCCATATTTTTATGAAACCATGGTTTGGCTCCAAAACCATGGTTTGATCCACCCAAACCATTGATTCATGAAAAGCAAAAAAAGTTGCTTTTGGAAAATATGGTCTTTTTTTTTTTTTTAACATTGTAATACTATCTCTATTCCTTAATATAAGAGCTAGTTAGCTAACTGAGTAGATTAAAAAAATTAGTTAAGTTAGTTATTTGTAATAAATAGGTGTTATTTTTTTCTAAAATACTCTTTCTAATTATATGTACTAACTAGAAGTACCATTTGATGAAATATTTAACATGTGTAACTACTACAAGAACTATTTTAGAAAAAATAAATAAATATGAGAAACAAAATAGATTAGGGTTTTATATTTAAAACCAAATTAAATATCAAAATAGCTCTTATATTAAAAATTGGAAGTAGTATGTTGTTAAGAAAAAAACTAGCTATAAAAATTTTTTATGGGATTTCAAGTTTAAAATCTTTAAGAAAAAATAATATTTTTCAATTGGCAAAAAAAATCATTTTTCTAAAAACATATTTAATCTTATATTTTATAAATACATATACACATTAATTATTTATTAATTATGTTGGCAAAAAAA
The DNA here is from genome assembly GCF_004799145.2 of Neltuma alba. Classification (NCBI taxonomy): domain Eukaryota; kingdom Viridiplantae; phylum Streptophyta; class Magnoliopsida; order Fabales; family Fabaceae; genus Neltuma; species Neltuma alba. Next base: position 86,859 of record NW_021635687.1, on the reverse strand, counting down.
TATATTATTAACAAATTTATTACTTCAAATAAAAATATATTATAAAATCTATCTTTTATGTAATTATCATATTAACATATGTCTTTTTTAGTAATTTATATATATATAAAAAGTGTTTCTTATAACAACTATCCAAACACTTTTACTTTATTAAAATTATTTTTTTACAAAATCTATTCTCAAAAATTACTTTTTTCCTTTTAAACTATTCTTCAAACTATGGTTTGGTTTTATCCAAACACTTCTTATATCTAATTGAAATAACACGCATTTGTGTGCATCTATATAATGAATATAACGGTTTAAAGCGATAAATTACTTCTATTTTATGTTATGACATGTGAAAGTAATAACACTATCTCCGGTCTTAAATATAAGAATTAGTGAGAGGGTTAAATTTCGTTCTAAATATAAAGTCTCAGTCCATTTTAACTCAACAAATTTGTAATATTTTCTTAAAATATTCATATTAATTGTAAAAAATTTCCACCATGGAGTAGTTTCACTTTTAATGTACATAATTAAATAGGATAATTTAAGAAAATCAACACACATATGTTACAAACAACTAGCATAACTACTTTCTTTAATCTCTCCAAATTATTGAGGCAAAAAATATCTCCAAATTACTTATCTAATTCTTATATTAAGATTAAGAGTAGTTTTATTTTTGAAGATAAGATTTAATACAGCTCCACTTAAAATATTTTATCAACCCCTTTTAATTTACATTCAAACATATATATATATATATATATATATATATAATGCATCTTCTGACGTCAATCCTATAAATATTTTTTTTTTACAAAATAACGATGACTTATATACACTTTCAATAACATTTAATTCTAATAAATTAACTTATTTGTATGTTAATTAATACTTTTTGATTCTAAATAGTATAATACAAAATTATTTTTTTAACAAAACTTACCTCGCACTTATTGAAAAATAATTTAAAATTATTTTTTTCCATAAAAAATATTTCAAATGATTCTTTTTTTTAAAATTTTACCCTATTAATGTTTCCCTTTCTTTACCTGTTGATTTCGGAAGTTAGCACTTATTGATAAGTAAAAGTACTCGTAAGAATAAGCATTTACTGATAAAAGGTTATTTATATTTTATAACCCATAGCTTAAAAATATGGTTTATATTAATTATAACAAAAATATATGATTATATTTGGGTGTGGAGGTAGTAAATATTTAATAAGATACTTATATTAATAGAGATTCGTTCATGATTACGGGGGCATGCAAATCTGGAAGAGCGTACTAAGGCGCATTTTGAGGAAGGGGAATTATCTGGCGGGGTAAACGCGTTCATGTGGCAGTCAATCATTATGGGAGTTAAACCGTTTAAGAAATAAAATGACAAATTGTTATGCACAAGGTTTTTCTTTTAAAAAAAAATAGTAAACGCTAAAAAATTACATAAAACTTTGAAAAAATGGTTAAAATTTTTATTTGCTAGTGGAATCTAGTGCAATTCATCTTCAATGAATATAACTATCTTTTAATTGCATGCAATATATCTTCAATTATATGCCAAAATCTTCAATAGAAGGCATTTGCACATGATTAATTTAGAATTATGTACAAATAATATTGTAGCCTTTTAAATTTAATGACAAAATTTATCAATTTTACACCCCTTCAAAGTTTGTATTTGCATGCATATAAACCCGTCAAATTTTGAGTTAAATATAAATAAACTTCTTAAACTTTGCACGTAATAATGAACAAAGCTAATCTCATAAAAGGTATTTGCGTAAATGTAAAAGTTCATGAACGTTTATTATAAAATTTCAAAAGTTGAGGATTTTAACTAAAATGTGAATGAGACAAATAATCTATCTTATTTAATAATCATCCTCATCCACAAGAAATTTAACAGCTACACCTCAAAATACTTAGTACTAATACCAAAAAAAAGAAGTTATAGTCACAAATTTTTTTTTAGAATACTAGCTACCACCTCCCGTCCTTAGTATCTCCATTGATACTGGTCCGTGCAGTGTTGGATTTGACATTGTAAGCTCGCAGGTTGGATCCTCTTTCAAACTCAATTTCCAATCGTTAATATAAAAGTAAATAATTAATTTGAATATATTAAAAAATTAGTTAAATTAATTATTTGTAACAAAATTAAATAATTAATTTAGAGATATTAAAAAAATTAGTTAAAATAATTATTTGAAACTACTCTTGATAGAAATTTCTCAATATGTATAATAAAAAAATACTTTGAGGAAAAATTATAAATTTTGGAGACTAATTAAAGTTGATCGAGATATTATATTTATAATTACATCTAACCCACAAATCAGTATTTATATTAAGGATTGTAGACATTAAATTCCGTACACATGATTATTATATTTTATTTCTGACCGTATTAAATTCTTATGTGTTAAAAAAGATTATTAAAGTGAAAAGAGATATAATTGCATATAAATATATTAGGTCGATACGATGTGTCTCGGAACGCTGGGCTGCGTGTGGGTGTGGTGTGATACACGTGACTTAGCACTGTCCCAAAATACGGAAGCGGTTGAAGCTCATTGAATTTGGTCCCTAACTTTTAGTTAATTTAATTTCCTTATTTACTTGCTTCCAGCGTCTCCTATTTAATTACTCCCCCAACAAAAAATATTTTCACAATTTTAAGAAAAAAACTTCACTTTGTCATGCTTCTGTAGTTTTATATACTCCCTGGTCCCTATGTTCTTTTATGCACGTTATTTCTTTAAAAGAGAATTCTTATAATTTATAGGGAAAATGATAATAAAAGAACCTGAAAAATGTAAAATTTCCAAAAAGTACCTGAATTAGCATAATTTCAGAAAATTGCAAAATCCTAAAATTGAATCTTGAAATTCAAGTAAAAAGACACAAATGCTCCCATTTATAATTTTTATTCCGAGATTGGTAAAATGAATGAAAAACTTGTTATTATCAACCAAAGTTTAGGAACTGAGCATTTTCTAAAAAGATGATTTTTGTCCTCAGTTTTTCAAGTTTTTATGTTAAAATTGTGATTTGTTGATTATTATTATTATGCAATAGGTAAAATGTATTCAACAGTTGTTATTATAGTTTGAAATTTAAGAATTGATGAGAAAACTAGTTTTGACTACATATTATCAGATATTAACAACTTTCATTTAACAATGTCGTTTATAACTTTGCACTAATTTGACTAAACAATTAATCAGATATTAGCTATTTTCATTTAGTAATGTCATTCACAACTTTTATATTGGTTTTAGCTAGTTGCCAGTTGCCAAAGAGTTCTTCGGCAAGAGACGGTCTTGACTTTTTGTGTTTTTATTAAGTGGGGGGCATTTGTGTCTTTTCACATGAATTTTAAAATTTCTTTATGCGGTAGAACATTTTGCTTAGATATTTTATATAAGAAAAGAATTCAATCATTTCGTCATCTAAATTACATATTTTTCACAAAGTTATCTTTAATTAAAGTTGATTTATTTTTGTTAAAAAGCCATTAAATTTCATTTTGTAAGACATTTTCAGCATTATCACCAAAACTAATTAAGGAGAATCTTAAACAATCATCAACTTTGCGTGAAAATTGAAGGAGTGTGCATTTCATCACTGAAAACAATAAAGAAGTTTCCGTTTTTGTCTTGTCTTTTTCCAAACTTTTTTTATCTCCGTTTAAACATATGGGTGTAACATTTTTGCGCAAATTAGTTACTTGGTGCTTATATTTTGAATTGGAGAAAGTATAACTGAGAATAATGTGAAAAAGATAAAATATAAAATATAAAAAGACTAAAAAAAATATTAGTTAATACTTACATACTACTAAATGTTAGGGGTAGATAGGGAAGAGTAACACAAATATTTGATACGCTAATTTTAAATAAATAATTAATTGATTACTTTTTTGCCAACTAATTAATTAATTACTTTGGAAGAATAGGAGTTTGTGGAGTATTAATTATTTTATCTCACAAAAATTCTTTGTATCAATTTTCATGAGGAGATAAAAAAAATTTTGTTGAAAAAAATTATGGTACTACGTTATTGCAACTATTTTTTTTTTATTTCAATGAGAATATCACTACATTTTTTATCAGACAAACTTATATGTTTTATAAAAAAAAAAACTATAGCTGATATTTTAAAATGCCTTATATTTTTCACATTTATACAATAACTATACCAAGCCTTATCCCACTATATATATATATATATATATATATATATTCTATTCTATCAACAACTTAATCTTATATTTTCACAAATACAATTGTTAAATATTCATCTCTCCCCCACATTCTTTATTTCTTAATTAATTAGAAACGCTCTTTTCCAGGCATTTTTGAAAATATATTAATATTACCTAAACTTTCTTATAAATGAAAATATTAAAACTTTTAAAAATGTCTTATGTAAAGGAACTAATTGAGTAACAAAATTTATATGAAAACCTACACATAGTTGAGAGTGGGAATACCTTTCTGAACTTCTGAACCCCCGAATTTAATGAATCTATTGTTTTCTCTTAATCATTACTTCCCCCTTGTTAGTGTTTTCCTTTCCTTTTATTGTCATTTTTTATTCATCTCCCAAAATGCTTTTCTTCTTCTTTTCTTTGAAGTTGACTTATCTTACGCAATATTTGTTTCCATCTCTTCCATTCTCACCAATTTTTTCAAGAAGTTTCCACTTTCTTACTGTCATATTCTTTCCCCTGTTGCTTAAATTTTTGTGAATTAATTTTATGAAATAATAATTATTCTTCTAATACTATAAAATAATTAAAGGCTGCGGTGTAGTTTTTATTAATATTAATATATAAAATAAATCCAACAAGATATATATATTTACACCATATATGTATATATTATAATTTATATTAACATATTCATGCATATGACATCCACCCTCCGGTCCTAATTAAATGTAAGGAACGGAAGAGTCATTTATGTGACAAGCAATAACTTTAACTTATCAAATGATAAATAATTTGATGAAAATTTCTATTTTGACATTGACAAGTATTAGTAAGTTGGTGAATATCAATTATGATAAAAGTTTAATAAGTAGAAATGAGATTTTAACACATCACAAATGACAACTAATGACATTTATGTAATCTCATTACAAAATTTAATAACAGAATAAACCTAAAAACTTCATAATGACTAGGCCATTTCAGAATCTTAAATTAAAATTTACAAATTTCAAAGGAATATTTTTTTAGTCATTCTTCATGAAGCTCCATATCCAATGATCCAGCTCGAACCTAGGAAAAAATGCCTAATCCAGCTCCATAGTATTTGTACAAACAGATTTAGAACGGCAGTGATAAAAATTACGCATTGTTGAGCATGCTTAGCTCAAATAATTTAGAGGAAGACTATACTTCTTTAGTATAATTTAAAAAAAAATTCAGGGCTTGACTTAAAATAAATCAGAAATTTGATGTCATTATTTGTATTTAATTATTATGTGATCCTACCCCGAAACCTATTTAGTCGTGTGGTCCTCCCCCACCCCCCACGCCCAATGCTTTTATGGCCCAAATACAAAAGTAAGCGATTTGTCAACAAGTTTTTAAGATTGTTTATACAAAGGTATTCATTACGTATTTAATTTCTATCCAAATGAACTCTTTCGTGGTACAAAAGTTAATATGAATGGTCCAAATTCTAGAGAATACACACACATATACTACTTTCAATCCTTAATATAAGGGTTAGATAATTAATTTGTAATTTGCAAATATTAAGAAATTTAGTTTATTATTTGTAATAAGTGGGTGTTGTCTTTCCTAAAATATCCTTGTTAATTACTCCCTCCGTTCCTTATTATAAGAGACATTTGATGCTTATGGCATGTTCCTATATATAAGAGACACTTAAAAGTTGTCTCTACTTTTTTGTGTTGATTTCCTATTTTACCCATATTTATTGTCTCCAACTCACACTCTCTCTCTTTCCCACTTCTCTTTCTTTTAATAATTTACCTTTGTTCTCTCTCCTTATTAATGAGGGTATTTTTGGAAAAAAAATTATACTTTTTACACATTGATTGTTCTTAACTAATTTTAACTGTTTTTTTTATCAACGTAATTCGGTTATTTGTCTCTTATAATAAGGAACGGAGGGAGTATATGAAAAATGAATAAAATCAAATTAAATCTCTAACCACCTCTTATATCTAAGATTAGAGATAGTAGTTATGTAGTCACTTTGGACTTTATAGTGTATAGGTAATCACTTCCGTCTTCAGTATAAAACATTTTTTTATGATTCTAAACATAAGTCACTTTGCAAAAAGCCAATAGAATTAAATTCTTCTTTTCTACAAATAACCCTATTAGTTGTATTTTACTTGCCATAAGAAAAGCAAATTAAAGGTAAATAAGATAAATTGATTTCAATTGGAGGGCAATTTTGGCAGGTAATAATAATGAACTATTTTTAAAAAAAATTTATAAAATAACCAGAAGTGTCTCATATTAATGATCGGAAGGAGTATGCTGATGAGGTCCATTTTTTCCAATAAGAAAAGGTTGCTCGACTAGTTATATATTTAATTTAATTGAGAGTTTGATCTTATATGAGTATTTAATAATCAAGAGAAGCTTCTGGGTTGGATACATTCAATTATGCATTTATCTTTAATATCTGTAAGATTGAAGAAGATGTTATAACTTAGCAGACACAATAAATTTCAAGGTTGAAACTAGACGCGTTCCTATCAATGAGAATTTATTCTGGTAATTATGGTTTGCGTTATTGTGTAGAGAGCTGGCCAGTAGAGAAATTAATTTGGAAACAATAGAATAATAATATTTGAGTAATAATCATCCACCTACAAGAACCAATTCTGGCCCAATATTTCATAGTGTATTTCTCTTACATAAATTATAAAAAAATTTTCACCAAAAAAGATTATAAAAAAGAAAATTTATCATTAAATCAAATAATCTTATTAAGGGTTAAATTGCATCCAGTACTTTGAAGTATTTTTTGAGGTACATTTAGTATATTAAAATATTTTATAGTATATCTAGTACCCTAAAATATTTTTTTAAGTGCCTTGAGCACCCTATATATATATATATATATATATATATATATATTTTGTGTCCATCCACTATCCTAAATTACTAAATGTAAAATCATACTAAAAAATACTTTAGAATGCTAAGTACATCTGAAAGAATATTTTAGAATATTAGATATTCCTGGAAAGAATATCTCAACGTGCTGCACTTGGAAAAATTCTGGAGGGTTAGATACATTTTACCGTTTGATCAATTCAAGTTTAAAATATATAACCTATAGGTCTTTCATTTAAAATAAATAGATTGTTATTATAAATTTTCATACTTGAAATTTGTTTATTACATGTTCCAATATAATTTTTTTATTTTCTTTCTCCGGTTCTAACAATGATGCATAGCAAAACTAGTATTTTCTTTCCCGATAATAATCAAATCTGACTCAGTAATATGCAACTATACATGCAAAAAAAAAAAGAAAATATAATAATGCAAAATTCCAAAATGCTTCCCATAATGCTTAAAAAAATTAAGATAACATCTAATCATAACATGTCATTATGTATTTTACCTAAACGCCAAAGAGTTATCACCATTCACCAGCCCCTTTAATAAAAATTAAATGTAATATAATATTATATTGCATATCCAACGATATAATAATTTCTGGTCTAGGAACATGTAGTACATACATATAGAGACTGCAGAGATATTTAGTAAGGTTGAGATAGAAAAGTATTATGACGAACATTAATTATGAACAAACAATTTCACTTTTCTTATATATACCATCCTCATCTTTAGTCTTTACCCACTTTCCTCCAAAACAAGTCTTCCTTTCTTTCTTTCTCTCTTCTCTCCATTTGTCTGTCAATTTTTTTTTTTAGTGAAACAATTCGTCATATATCATCAAATAATATAATGGGTAGGTCACCTTGCTGTGAGAAAGTGGGGTTGAAGAAAGGGCCATGGACTCCCGAAGAAGACCAGAAGCTCATCGCTTACATTGAACAACACGGCCATGGAAGCTGGCGTGCTTTGCCTTCCAAAGCTGGTATATCTATGTTATACATATGGCTTTGTTATGTTAAATCCATTATCTTATATGGTTTCTTATATAAATGTGCGTGCGTGTGTGTGTGTGGGTTTTGGTTAACAGGACTTGAGAGATGTGGGAAAAGTTGCAGACTGAGGTGGACTAATTATCTCAGACCTGATATCAAACGAGGAAAGTTCAGCTTGCAAGAAGAGAGAACCATTATTCAGCTTCATGCTCTTCTTGGAAACAGGTATATATATGTGTTTTTTTTGTGTCTGAGTGTGTGTGTATGCTTTCTTATATTCTCCTCCTTCTCCTTCTCCTTCTCCTTCTTTTGGTATCTGCAAATTACAGCGAACTCCAACTAATTTGGGTTGAGACAGGAAAGACCGCAAGAGCGGCAAAGTTTTCCTAACCACTATTTAAAGTAACTGTATGTGTATAGTTACGGCTTGAGTCTGAAACCACTTGTTAAGCTAACAAAGATTCTGACTGAGTTCTTGTTCCTCTTCTTCTTCATTATACTACTATGATTTTGTGTTATCTGGTAGTCACATTGAACTCCGACTACTATAGACAGGAAAGAAGTTCTCCCAATGACTATTTAACAAGACTGAACATGTATATTTAGGGCTTAAATCTGAAACTACTTATTAATTTAACACATCTCTCCTACGTACCAACAGAGCTATTCTTCTTCTTCATTATTGTATAGTTTGTGTTCTGAGTTTTGAAGTTTTCTCTTTGTACAAGTCAGTAAATGGTTCTGTGCATGGGTATTGGTCTTGTTCAACGTTTTCGTCCTTAATTACTTCAATATATGAATGGGGTGGTACGTTTGGTCAGCTTTGTAGGTTAAAGGAACATGAAGAGACTTCATTAAAGGAAACCAAATAGTAGGTTTCTATTTAATGTACCCACTAAAGTACGTACAAAAGAGGAAAGCCCAACGTTAAACAATTTTTTTTTTTGGACCAGCCTACTTCAAAGAATTTAAAAAGAAAAGATATTATTATTATTATTACCACTACCACCACCACCACCGTTACTATTATTGTTGTTATTCATTTTAAATGTGTGGCTAATATGGTTCGTATTACTATATTGCACCAGATGGTCAGCCATAGCGGCTCATTTGCCTAAGAGAACGGACAATGAAATTAAGAACTATTGGAACACTCATCTGAAGAAGAGGCTCGCGAGAATGGGAATCGACCCGGCCACTCACCGGCCCAAAGTTGACGCCGGCGGTGGCCCGGCTAGCTCCAGCCTTAGCCACATGGCTCAGTGGGAGAGTGCGCGGCTTGAAGCCGAAGCCAGGCTAGTCAGAGAGTCCAAGCTCCAGCTCGGCTCCTCATCTCTCCCCTCTGCTCAACCGGCTCGGCTCGTCCTCAACAGAATCTCGGCTCGGCAGTCCGTTCCGCCGTGCCTAGACGTCCTCAAAGCATGGCGAAACTCATGGTCATCGTTGCCGACAGCAGAAGACAAAAATGCCAGAATGCATAACATGTACGCCTTGATGCTCGCCGCAGCTGACGACGATCTCGAGTCGCCGACGTCCACCTTGAGCTTCCCAGAACCGATGTTACCACTTAGCTCCCCCAACACCACCACCACCAACGTAGGAATATCACCTGAAAAAGTCGTCATCCCTCCGCTCACAACCACCACCATGGCTAATTCTCTCGCCGCAGCCACTTCAGGAATGGAGCCATGGGACACGGCGGCGATGATCGGAGAAAGAACAACAACGACAAACTTACAAGACGACGACATTATGGTGGCGGTGGAGGCATTTATGGGGGAAAGGTACAAGAATGTGCAAGAAGTACTGTCATCAAACAGTAAAATGGAAGGCTTAAACGGCGCAGATAATGATGATGTGATTGTTTTTGAATCCAGTGAGAACATGGACAACTTGGGTTTCGTCGATATTAATGGCGAATCAAGCATGATGATTTGTGGAAACACAAACTTTGAGGACAAGAATCATTACTGGAACAGCATATGTAGTGCCCAGACTTGGTGATTATTATTGTTGATTCTCTTGCTCCGATGGATCAGCTCTCTCTGTGGTTCTTTTGCTACTGTTCACTGTTTGGACTCATATATGCATGGACGACTCACAAAACTGTGTCAGATAGAATATCATTACTGTCTTAATAACAAGTGTACGTGTTGTTGAGTAGGTCTTAGAAATGCATGTGCCTTCCCTGTTCTTCTCTCTCTTTTTCCTTTTTTGAAAAAACTAATTTGTGCTTAAGCTAGCTAGCCTATTGTTTGGACAACTATTTCTAGTTGTTGACAAAGTTAATGAAATGGTGTCATTTAGATCCAGAATAATGTACGTGTATACGCTCAAGTTCTTCCCCATTTTCACACACATACAAACCACAAAAGTGAAGCTTTTAAAAATAGTACTCCTCTGTTCAGTACAAAATGAATCTTAATTTAAGATTGGATGAGTATTTCGGTTCTAAATATATATAATAACTATTTATTTTGATAAAAAAAAATCTCAATTCATTTATCTTCTCAATTTATAATTTTTTTTTTACAATGTATCAGTAATGATTACACATATGAAAGTTATTTCCATCAAGGATAGTTTCAATACACATGATTAAAGTATGTATTTAAAAAAACTAAAATCAATTTGATACAAATAACTAATTAAATTAATTTTTTAAATAGTATTTATAAATTAGTTATTTATATCTTATATTAAAAACTGATATGCAAGGTAGTAGTTGTTATCATGAGTTAAGTTTGGAGATATAGATCAGTGGCATAATTGAGGGGATCAGAGAACACAGATCCATCTAATCACCATTCGGACTTAAATGATGCATCAGATTTAAACCATCCCTATTATTTGCAGGACCCCACTTTCTATGCTTATAGCGATCACCAAAATGTTTTAGCCAAATTAAAAAACACACACACGTGTATGTATATATGCAAGTGTGTGAGTTTATGTGTGTGCGAGTACAGATTTCGTGTGTGTGTGTGTGTGTGTGTGTGTGATACGTACGTATATTCAAGTGGGTCTTACGAATGCGCGTTTCTAGTCAGATAGAATATTATTACTGTAATAAGTAATGTACGTGCTGTTGTTAAGTTGTTTCTAGAAATGTGAGTTCCTGATGAGAGCATGCAATGTTGTATTCTGAGTCTTGGGTCTATGAGGATGCGGCCTATTTAGGAGTTTTGATAGTTTCTTGTTGTATGCTTAGTATAAATAGTTGGTCGTTTGTTTTGAGTTTGTGCATGGACGTATCATTCAGATCAATGCCAGTATTCCTAGTTTTCTGGGCCTGATCTGTGGCTTTGACATGGCATCAAGAGCCAAGTCCTAAAGGTCCATTACCAATCAAGAAGATAGACGACGTCGTCTTTGTTATGATCACCGAAATACAGAAATCGCAAACAGAACGTATCATCGTGACACCCTAGAGGCGAGCAGAGCAAACATATTTGCGCCCCTCTGATACGCAGGGAGCAACGATAGTGTCACATATTGTCAGGGGTGCTAAAAATTACAATGTCTGGGGCAGAGCGATGCGAATCGCCTTACCGGGAAAACACAAACCTAGTTTTATGGACGGACCTTGCACGAAAGAACTGCAAAAAAAAAAATATCGAATTAGCGACGGAATTTAGTGATAGAATTTCTATCACTAATCAAAATTTGTAAAGGATTAGCAATAGAACATAATTAGCAACGAAAATTTTTCTGTCACTAATTCCGCCATTGCTAATTATTTAGTGACGGAATTTAGCAACGGAAATTAGTGACAAAAATTTTTCATTACTAATTCGTCACTATTACAAAAAAGAGCCTTCACGACACTAATTTACGGTGGTTATTAGAAAAAACATTATAAAAAAAATGACAGTGGCAGTTTTGTAATTATAGAAAAGTAAATTTTACTTTTCACGATGGTTATTTAAAAAACCACTGTGAAAAGTATTTTTAACGGCGATTTTTAAATAACCGCAGTAAAAAAATATCTTTGATAGTTTTTTAAATAACGGCAATAAGAAATATTTTTAATGGAGGTTTTTTAAATAATCGCCTTAAAAAGTCTATCAGAATTTGAAAACCCTATCCATCGCGCGATAATTTTCACTTTTTAGAGTCAGAGCTCATAGTCCCCAATTACCTCCTCACTCGATTTTCTCCCTCCTCCTACCTTTGCTAGCCTTTATCCTTTGCTTCTATCATCTCCGCCATGTTCTTCCATCACCATCGCTGTCGTTGTTGCCGTTGCTGTCGCTGTCGCTGTTGTCGTTGCCTCATCCTCTTCATTCTTATTTGTGAGTTTTTCACCCTTTCTCCTCCATTCTTTCCATGGGTTTCATAGTTTTTGTGGTTTAACAACTTGAAATTCATGAATTTTATCAGATCTAAGTTTTTTTATTTTACTTTTATTAAATCTTAATAGCATCGATCTAGTGGTAGAAGCAAAGCAAAATAACACTATTGCGGCAGAAAAGAATCTACGTTTGCTTCATCAGAATGTTTTTAACTTGTAAGAGGTTATTGGTTAATTGATTCTCAAACCCCTTCCTTTAGGGCTTTGTTCTTCGGTTCCATCTTGATCAATAGGATGAAAGTAAACGAAAAAAAAAAAATTCACTGAAAAGTCACACACCATAGCGGTTCTCCAACCGTCGTGAAATCTTTTATATTTTACGTCGATAGCATAAACATTGCTCTTAAAATTCATTTTAACCGCCGTTAAATATCTTTTTTGCAGCAGTGCGTTGCTAATTAGTGACAGAAATCCTACATAAATTCTATCACAAAATAATGACAGATTTGTGACGGAAAATTCCATCACAAATTGGTGATGAAAATTTTTATCACTAATCTGTCACTAAATTTTTTTATTTTGTAAATTTAAAATACCAAGTGGGAACTACTAATTGCCACCACTTGTCATGTCGGTGAACGCAACCTCATCATGAGCCACCACCTCAGATTCTCTTCTCTCTCCTATGTTGCCATGTCATCCCCTCATCCGTATCATTGTCGTGTGTCTATCATTGTAAGCTGCCACATCATCAATGGCCACCATCTCACCACCTCTTCTTTCTCCTATGCTACCACGTCAATGAACTCTTTCTGTATCAAGTTACTTCACAAGATTGAAAGAACTTTGGGAAGAGCAATTGTCGTTGGTTCCAATTCCCTCTTGCAAGTGTGAAACCTCCAAGATTTATGCTGATGTGATCTAGCAATATAAGCTATTATAGTTCTTAATGGGTCTTAATGATACCTATAGCCAAGCGTAAAGCCAAATCCTCTTGATACGTCCTCTACCTATTGCAAATCAAGCATATGCTATGATATGTCAAAATAAGTCTCAGAAAACTATCACTAACTAAAATCTGAATACCCTAATTGAAGGGATTGCCATGATTGCACAAGGTAGGGACTGTGGTAGAAGAAAGATATGAGGTGGAACCCTATTAGAGTGCTCACATTGCTACAAGAAAAGGCATGTGAAAGAAAATTGTTATCAAAAAATCGACTACCTCCTAGATTTCAAAGGAAACAACCAATCAAGCTGGAATGAATATAGTCCATGAGAATGATTCAAGTGCACACTTAGCCAACACTGTGACTACCTCTCTGACACCTGAATAGTATAAACACCTCTTGGAGCTACTCAAGAAAGACTTAGAAACAGCAATACATGCATTAACTGGTATAGGTTTGACTAAATCTTCCTCCTTTTTAAATATGCGTGTTAGATGGGTTATTGACCTGTGGGCTACTACCCATTTAGTAAGTGATTTATGATTGTTGGATAATTTTATAGAATATAAGGTACCAACTAAAACAATTAAGATACCAAATGGTGATAAAGTTGTAGCCACACATATAAGAAATGTCAAATTTATTGATGACTTTTATCTTGAAGATGTCTTGTATGCTCCCCAATTGCAATTTAATTTAATCTCGATGTCTAGAATAACAAGGAAACTTCTTTGCATGTGTGCTTTCTCCCTAACAATTGTTTCACATAAGGCCTTTAGGATAGGAAGATGAAAGTGACTGGCATATTGATTAGTGGCTTTTACATTTCAATTTTTAAGCCGAAACATGATGTTGTGAATGTTGCTTGTAAGAGGAACAAATCATATGATACTCTTGATGTTTGGTTGTTACATAAGAGATTAGGACATGCTACTTTATCTATGATAAAGCATCTGAATTTTGTACATGAGAGGACTGTGAGATTTGTGCTCAATCTAAACCAAACTTTCCTTCTTTCCTACTTGTATTAAATCAAAATTTTGCTTTGCACTGTTACATATAGATATGTAGGGACCTTATTAGACACTTATATGTCAAGGTTACCATTAATTTCTTACCATTGTTGATGACCTCTTAAGGGCCACTTGGATTTTTCTCATCATATCAAGAACTTTCTAGCATATATACTGAACCAATTTTTTGTTTATGTTAAAAGGGTAAGAAGTGATAATGGAACAAAATTTGTAAATCATGATCTGAAAAATTATTTTGGCAAAAAAGGAATAATACATGAAACTAGTTGTCCTTACACTCCTAAGAAAAATGAAATTGTGGAAAGGAAGCTTAGAACTTTAATGCAAATTTCAAGAAGTTTAATGATTCAATCAAATGTTCCTGTTAGATTTTAGGGTAAATGTGTTAAAATGGCTACTTATTTGGTGAATAGAATACCTTTTAGAATTTTGGGATAAAACCCCTTGAGATAGTTTATGGTAAGGTTCCTAATATATATAAATTTGAAAATTTTTTGTTCTTTGGCTTTTGCCACAGATTTGAATATTAAGAATAAATTGAAACCTAGATCCACATCTTGCATCTTTCTTGGATACCCTAATAAAAAAAAAGGTACATCTTATATGATATGAAAGAGAAAATAATTTTTCACTTCTAGACATGTGACTTTTAGGAAAAGTAAGTTTTTCTGTAGAGCTAGCATGCATGGGTAAAGATTAAGGGGGAGAGGGCCAACACTTGAGGGATATATTCTATTTTTATGACTCACCTCTCGTTGATTCTGCTGACAGGTGCACATGAACCAGACCACATGGTTGATGAAAATTTTGAAGATAATAATGAAGGAGATACCTCTCCAAATGTATAGCAAGAAGTGAGAGCCAATGAGGGCTGAAACAACCTCCCTAACTAAACCGACAAATTTAACTTTACAGAGTAACTTCAAGAAATAGTTTTATTTCTTATAACTAACCTATGCTAATAGTAAATTAACTTACTATATGGATGAAACAACGTCTCAGTAGCTAAATTCCTACCTATCACACATACACTAGCATAGGCTAGTGAGGTGTCAGGTCAGATACACAGAGTTAATAATAGTTAATAGACATTTATTTAACATTTAAACTCACAATGACCATATAAGTCAAATATTTCTACTAGTCTCATGCCGCTCATAATTTCATAAGAGAGAAATACTTTTCATCTATTCAAAAGATATAAATATCAATCAAGATTCAATGTCATATATAATCCATGAACCCAAATCCACCCTTATATCCTCTTTATTTCTATTGACAGGACCCATGGGCTAAGTTTTTTTCATTTGACTGGCTACTTTCACAAGCTCACCACATGAGTGATATGGACCGACCAAAGACCAAGAGCACTCAAATCCTCGAAGAACTAGTGGGGTGTCGCAATCCCTCAAAAAACTAGTGGGACAGTAACAGTGGCTAACTATAGAGCTCCGTATAGAGGCCAATATCACGTGACATGTATATATCTGCATACTCCAATTGTCTCCTTCCCTCACCCAAACCAGATGCATAGGATTCACAATAACACATTTATATGTATAATCAACTGAATTCTAAAATAATACCTCTTAGTCATAATCATTAATTTCTATTAACACAAACGATTTCAACCATTTTCAAAGTAGCATACCACAAGACAATTCATACAAAACATAATATATGTATATAACAATTGGTTACAAAACCACTCACTAACCTTATACCAGAGCATGCAACAGATATAATTTAGTTATTTGGGCTCTTAGTTAACAATCAAATACAAACAAGGCCTATACTAAAAAAAATACTATAGTAGTATCTATGTCTACAAATAAAACTAAAACATTACCTCTACCATATTAGAGTAAACTACTCGCAAATTTTTAGCCTTTAAATCTCCTTCTAAGACCTTCAACTATTACTCAAAATTCTATCTCGAAAGGCTTTTTCTAAGGTTTGAGGTAATAACATATATATATATATATATATATATGGATTTAAATTCAATTTCTAGGTTCCCTTAACCTATATTACCTTTTAGTTATTAAATTATATCATTAGAATCACTAAATTCATAACCTAGATAGAGAACCCGTAATTCATAGCTTATATTCTATCCTTGAAAATCTTAGATAAACAGATTTAATATATATGAGTTAAGTTATTCTTATCAAAGGAGTCTAATTTTCCACCATCGAATTTAACATCTTAGATGTTATAAATCAATCTTCCAAATTGTAACTTGATCCAACAGTGAAAATATAAAAAAAATGATAATTTACTATTTAGGGTTCTATCTGCAAAATCTAAAAAAATGACTTCAAAGTGTACTTAATAACTCCTACCTCAGAGATCATATTGATGATCTAACCATTGAAATCGATGAGTATGAAGTCAAGGACTGGCTAACGAAATTATAACCCAATCCAACAGTACATAAACTCGTAAACAACACTTTATTGAGACTATCTCAGTTTTGTGTGAAAATTATTTTACTTACTCTTAATTCTTCTGTACTACCACCTATATATAGCCCCCAAGAGCTCCATCTACTCATCATTTAGTCAATATGGGACTTTTCAACATTGTTATCTTATCCATCTTCCCATCATTTAGTCAATGTGGGGTTTTGTAATATTGTTATATTATTCATTTATTCATATATATGTTTATATACACAAATATATATATATATATATGATTTTATTTATTTTAATTGCTTACATACATATTTAACTTCTATCTATTTTATCTTAATAAAAATTTACTTAAATTTTAGGCATATAAAAATTAGGATGTTACAAGGGCTCTACAACTAGACCTGTTTGAGAACAAAAGGCTCGAGTATAGGCGAGAGAGAATTTGGAGAGAGAAACTCTTTCTTGGAATACAAGCCTTTCTCACCGCCCACTGCGGCGGGAGCCAACCTCCCTGAGAGACCTCCGTCGCCCACTACGACGGAGAAAAGAACACATACCCCATTTTTGTTTCCTGCGTAATGGAGACATCGATTGACATTACGATAATAGAAAAGGGCCAGCGTATTCCACTCACTGAGGAAAACTGAACCACTAAAAAAGTAAAGCTGAGAGACAATGATAATGAAACCTTGGCTATGGATACAGAAGGAATTGAAGATAATGCTGACACAGGTCCCGAATGCCATGGTATACAGAAACAGCTGTTCCATGAGTGCGAGACCAAGCACCCTCCTGGCGATCAAGAGGGATTGCCAGAGGCACAGGGGGAAGATAAAAGTACAGCAATGGAAGATGATTCACCGGTGACCAAGGCCTATGATATAAGGCAGGAGTCCCATTTACCCTCCTTTAAAGACAAGCTTTTAGGGCCCTCCAGTTCTGGGGGGAGGACCCCACCCCTTATGACTGATGACCTTACGATTGAGCAAGGAGATGTGTCAATAGCAATGGAGGGGGTCATTCCATCAATAACCTTCTCCCAAAGAGTCAAAGACATCATGGCCCAATGCATGAAATTTGCAGTAGTGGTTAAGATCCTTGGCCGATATGTCAGGCAGGATGCACTCCACCTGAAAATACTCACACTGTGGAAACCAACTGGTAGCTTCAAACTCACTGAGCTGGAGAGGGCTGCTACATGGTTAACTTTGAAAACGAAGCAGATTATCAACACGCAATGCTTGGTGGACCTTGGGTTATATCAGGGCACTATATCGCGGTGCATCCATGGGAGCCCACGATCTCGCCAATGAACCTGGAAATCAAGCAGGTATACGGATGGGTACGACTTCCAGGTCTTCCCTACCACTATTACCACAAAAGCATCCTACGAGCCATTGGAGAAGTGATTGGGAATGTGCTTAAAATTGATTATAACATGGAGGGCCTTGAGAAAGCACGTTTTGCTCGCCTTGCTGTGAAGATCGATCTAACCAAGCCTCTGGTCTCTATGATCAAGCTCGATGGAATGACGCAATATGTCGAGTATGAAGGACTACCCACGATTTGCTATCACTGTGGTCGCTACGGGCACCTAGACTCTGTATGTCCGGTGAAAGTGCAACCTCAAGGAACAACCCCGGTAACATCCAACCCCTTGGCTGAGGGCCCTACGAAGCCAGCACCACCGCTGTCTGTAGCAGAAACCTGGGCGAGTGAAACTCAGACGAGGGAAGAGAAAGTGTTTAGTGAGTGGATGAAAGCCCCTACTCGAGGAGGCCGGTACACCAGAGGCAGCCGAAGGAACCCTGACAGCAGCACACACTATAGGGTAAATGGAGGCAATAGGTTCAATATCCTAGCCACCTCGGAGATAGCAAACAGTGATTAGAAAGTAACCCACGACAGTGACGTTAGCCGAGACAAGGAAATTGCACTGCCCAATGTTGGTGAAAAGAAAAGGCAAAGAAGGGTAGGAGAGGGTAGGTCAACGAATCATAAAGGAAGTCGGAGAAATGACTGAGCCCTAAGAAGTTTGAAACAAGAAAGATCGCACAAGAAACAATCTTCGATTCCCCTGCGTACCAACAGGCACAAGCCCCAACGACATTGGATGAAACATCTCACATAGCCATATCCATAATGAGCCCCAATGCATCACTCCAGCCCACTTTGGTGCCAGTCAAAGGAAATGAGCCTCCCCCCCAAAGCCCACTACCACCGTCCATAGGGGTAAGGAAAACCTCCTTCCTAAACCCCCAGATAAAGGCCCATCAGTAGGGGGAGTCAAAGTACAACCTACCTTCAAGATTAAGAGCGTGAAGGCGAAATCTAGACACGGATTAGGCACGCCCTCAGAGGAACTCACCAAAGCATTAGCAGAAGCTTTGGGAGCTCCCATCCACTCCGATGACGACATGGCTTTCCTAGAAGCCACGGAAGCAGATTTTGAAGATGACTCAAATAACGAATGCTCAGCCATTGAGCGCTAATTCAACTCCTCTGAATGAATTGCTCAATACTTGTTTGGAACTGCCAGGGAGCAGCATCTAAAAAATTTCATATTGTTCTGAAATCTCTTCTCAAAGGTTTCAAGCCAGAAGTTATAGCACTATTGGAACCTCGCATTTCGGGGATCTTAGCAAATTGTGTTATTAAGAAAACTGGTTACCCCAACTCCCACAGAGTGGAGGCAGTGGGCTTTTCAGGAGGAATTTGGATCCTTTGGTCTAGCAAAGTTAAGGTAAGGATCCTGCAAAATCACAAACAATTCATCCATACTCTTGTCTGTGATGATGCAAGTACATCAAAATTCCTATTCACAGCAATTTATGGGAGCCCCAATCCATCCCTTAGGGAGCATCTTTGGAAGGAGCTCGGTAAACTCCAAGGTGGAAGGGATGCATGGTTGTTAGCAGGCGACTATAATGCCACTATCACGAACGATGAACGTAAAGGTGGAGCCACTCGAAACCCAATAGGAAGCAAAGCCTTCAGGAGCTTTATTGCTCATGCTGGACTCCTTGACTTGGGTTATACAGGCCCAAAATATACTTGGAAGAGAGGGAATCTACTAGTCAGATTAGACCGGGCCTTATGCAACCAGCAATGGCTAGAATCCCATCCCAATACAGAAGTCATGCATTTGCCAATGATCCAAAGCGATCATAGGCCTATCCTCATCCAACTAAAGGGAGAACAACAAGTCACAAAGCCACCATTCCGATTTTTTGCACCGCGGATCTCACACCCGGACTTCAAGGACCTAGTAACCTTAACCTGGACTGAAGGGAGAAGTCTAGTTGAAAACATTGAGCACTTCACTCTTGTGGTCCAAGACTGGAACCATAATACTTTTGGAATTATAGGTCGGAATAAAAGAACTCTGCACAGGAGAATTAATGGTGTCCAAAAGGCACTTGAAAGGAACCCCTTCAACTCCTACCTGCTCGAGATAGAGCGAGCACTCCTGGATGACTACGAGAATGTTTGTATGCAGGAAGAGATCCTATGGCTCCAAAAATCCCGTAGCCAGTGGATCTGTGATGGAGATAGGAATACTCATTATTATCATACCAAAGCGTTAATTCGGCGCAGACAAAACAGAATCTCTATGCTAAAAGACAATGATGGGAGATGGGTATCTGATCAGCACCAACTGAAGTCTATGGCGACTAACTACTTCAAACAACTATATACACTTGAGGACGGCCAATTTGTGCCCTACCCATGTTCAGGTCAGTTTCCCCCACTTATTGATTCTTTGTCAATCCTGCTTGATGGCCCTATTTCAAAAGAGGAAACTAAAAAAGCGCTTTTTGACATGGCCCCTCTGAAATCGCCGGGAGTGGACGGACTGCACGCCATCTTCTTCCAATCTTAAAGGGGAATAGTTGGTGATTCATTATTTCAGGAGGTTAAAAGCATCTTTGAAGGCACAGACATAAACCCTCAACTCAACCGTACATTGATTACCTTGATCCCCAAGACGAGCTCCCCCCAATCCATAAAAGAGTTTAGACCAATCAACCTTTGCACAACCATCTATAAACTGCTCACTAAGATCATAGCCAATCGGTTAGCACCAGTTATGCCCACTCTCACAGCACCGTATCAAGCTAGCTTCATCAAGGGAAGGAATATCACAGATAATATCATTATAGCCCAAGAAGCTATTCACTCAATGGGAAAGAAGTTTGGCAGAAAAGGATGGATGGCGATTAAAGTGGACTTAGAGAAAGCCTTTGATAGACTTCGGTGAGACTTCGTTGCAGACACCCTGAAAGAAGCCCGATTACCCCATAGGCTTATCACCATTATTATGAAATGCATCACGTCCACCTCCATGCAGGTCCTCTGGAATGGATAGCAATCAGAGACTATCACACCCCAGCGGGGCATAAGACAAGGCGACCCACTTTCCCCTTATATCTTTGTCCTTTGCATGGAAAGACTCTCCCAGCTTATCTCTAAAGCTGTAGAAGATAAAAAATGGCAGCCTATTCGCCTAGGTAGAAGAGGGCCCCCCTTTCGCACCTCTTTTTCGCTGATGACCTCCTTCTCTTTGGAGAAGCCAGCACAGCACAAGCAAAGATACTTAACTCCATCCTAGCTTCCTTTTGTGCCTCCTCAGGTCAGAAAGTTAGCCAACATAAAACCCGCACTTACTATTCTAAGAATATTTCCCCTCCTCAAGCAGCCTCCCTCGACTCGGCTCTGGGATTCCAAAGAACAACAAATCTAGGCACTTACTTGGGGGTTCCCTTAATTCATGCCAGAATCACTCAAGACACTTACCGATATATAGAGAGCAGAATTCATAAAAAGCTAGCTGGTTGGAAAAGTAAGTCGCTTTCGTTAGCAGGAAGGATCACTCTAGCTCAATCAGTCTTGTCAACCATACCCTACTACGCCATGCAATCAACACGCCTTCCTAGCACCACTTGCAATAGGTTGCAATCCTTAATCCAGAATTTCATTTGGGGATCTAGTGATCAGCACAGAGGCATCCATCTAGTTAAGTGGATTGATATATGTCAACGGAAAGATTGCGGGGGCTGTGGTCTAAAGAATCTGGAGCATCAAAATTCAGCATTCCTTATGAAAATTGCCTACAACCTAAGAACAAGGCTTGATCTCTTTTGGGTCCAAGTTCTGAGAGTGAAATATGATTGGCCCAATAAGGCACTTAACTGCAGTAAAATAAATAAGGGATCCCATCTGTGGAAAAATGTTGCAAGTATTTGGGAGGAAATGCAACTGGGCATAAAATGGTGCTTAGGTAATGGGAACCAAATCCGTTTTTGGTCTGATCACTGGATAGGTGACCTGGGGCCTTTGCTTAATCTCTCCTTAAAGCCCTTATCATATGAGGAACTCCAGAGACCCATCAGCCACTATATCACACCGAATGGAGAATGGGATTGGGCTTCATTCCAATAGTTACCCCCTTCCTCTATCATACAATAGATTGGTGAGCTTCCAGCCCCTTCAATCAATGGGCCGCAAGATAATTGTACCTGGGCCCTGCAAAGCAATGGTCTCTTCAGTGTCAAATCCGGATATAATTTGATTGCCCAGGACTTATGGAATGATGTGGACAGTAAATGGGAAATGGCATGGAAATGGCCGGGCCCTCAACGAGTACGTACCTTCCTATGGCTAGCCATGCATATCAAACTCCTCACTAATTGTGAACGTGTTAGGCAACATATGACTGGCTCCGATGTATGCGAGATCTGGGGGAAGAATCAGAGGACATCCTTCACGTACTGCGTACCTGTGAAAGGGCTGCCTCTTGCTGGAAACTAATCGTCCCAAGCCAGTCTCAAAGCACCTTCTTCTCTTGCTCTCAAGAAGAGTGGTTTGAAGCAAACCTTTCAGTTAGTCGCAGCAAGAATTCCTGGCGCATTATCTTTGGGCTCCTCTGCTGGAAACTTTGGGATGCTAGAAATAGGACCTTATTTTGTAACGAAAATGTGCATGCTATTACTCTTGTAAATAGAGTCCTAGCTCTGGGTGATCATACCCGGAGAGCCAAGGAATTCTATAGCAGCCTAGGTTTGGGTTAGCCTAAAACCCTTCTCTTGCTCTCCTCCTTTTCAGTTGTAATCTTTTTGTCTTTTTTGGTCCCGCTGTATATATTCTTTTTTGATTAATATATCTCCTTCTATTAAAAAAAAAAAAAGGCTCGAGTATAGGCTAAGGATTATGTATGTAGTCTAATTACATTTGATTCAGGTAAGTCGCATGGTAAGAAGTTGAAGTATAAATACCTTATAGAGAATTATATTAGTTATGCTAATATCTCCTCTAGTTATATGTGTTATATATCTCTTCTTTGTTGACTCAATTTTTTAACCATATTCTTATGATGAAGCTGTTAAAAATCCTGATTAGGTAAATAATGTTAAATAATAATCCTATTATTAAATATTTATATTTAATTTTTTATTTGATTAAAATATTATTTATAATATCCATTTTGTATAAAAAATACAATTCATAAAATATTTTTATATTTTTTATTTCTAATTATTTATATTTATATTTATATTTATAATTATGAAATATGAAAATAGATATAAAAATAATAAAGTTAATTATAAATTTTATCATGATTATTTAACTCTTACCACACACATAATTATAATATCTCATTTTCATACATACTCATTCCTTCCTCCTTTCTTCTCTCACTCTCACACACACCATATTATCTCTCTAACCCTCTCTCTCTCTCTCTAACTTAACAACATGTGAAAATACTTTATTTTGTCATAGCAAATCATATTAATGAACAAAATATTGTCTAAATATGATATTTTATAAAAAACTTAAAATATAATAAAAAGTTAAAATAAACTTTGCTTGCGGTGACATTAAGTGTCACTGTTGAAAGTGACTTTCAGCGACGACATTTGCTTTCAGTGGTGACATGTTGAAGCCTCTTTTAGCAGTAACAATAACTGTCGCCAGTAAAAGTCCTTTTTAGTGGCAACATTAGGTAGCCGCTGAAAGTATATTTTTAGCAGCGATATAGTTAGTCGTCACTAAAAGTCTCATTTTTAAAAATTGACCTTCAATGACTACTCTAAAAGTGATATTTATGTTTGCTGTTAAAAGTAAGATTTTCAGCGACGTCTATTAATGTCACCACTAAAAGTCACACTTTTAGCAGTGACATCTTGTGTCGCGGCTAAAAGTTGTCACTGAAAGTCATTTTTTTGTGGTGTAAATAGTTGGGTGTTGAGTTTGTGTATGGACATATTATTCAGATCAATGACAGTAGTCTCAGTTTTTTGTGCCTGCTATGTGGGTTTGACAATTCCTTTTTCTTTTTGAAAAAATTGATAATAAATTCTTC
Organism: Neltuma alba; assembly: GCF_004799145.2. Lineage (NCBI taxonomy): Eukaryota > Viridiplantae > Streptophyta > Magnoliopsida > Fabales > Fabaceae > Neltuma > Neltuma alba. Next base: position 62,681 of record NW_021635687.1, on the reverse strand, counting down.
AATGAAAAATTATTTGACAAATGATTCTTATAATAATAAATTACATAAGAAGCGATAAGTTGTATATAAAAAAATTAAGTTGTATAAAGAGAAGATAATTTACACAAAACATTACTTGGATGTAAGGGATTAATTTGACCATAAAGGAGAAAATGGATCATAAGATAAATTAAATTGCAAAAAAAAAAAAATTGCACGTTTAAAGAAAGATAATTACATACAAGAAAAGTAAATAGTTACACAAAAAGTTGTCGGGATCATTTTACCAATTAATTTTTTAATAAGAGATTGATGCTTGATTTTCTCTTTTTTTTTTCTTTTTATTATATTAAACTAATTTGTGTCATTGGTGGCTTAATTAATGATTTAATCTTTAAACCTACCCATGTTTAGATAAGAGTTTCTAGATGAAGAATGTACGCAGCTATGTGTATGCTCATTAAACACGCGCGCGACAAAATTTGAATTTAATATTAAAATATTTGTTAATGTTTTTGAATTAATTAAGCCTGAAGTGAGCAGTACAATGTGGCAAATTATGATTTGCTGAGGATCGCAGAACTGGATCAGAACACAGACTCGGACTTGAAAGAAGTATCAGACTGAAACGATCCATAGTACATCCCTGACCGCCGCCACCTAAGCTTCGAACTATCACCAGATGCTTTAGGGTGTGTTTGGATGAAACCAAACCATGGTTTGGAGAATAGCTTCTGGAGAATAGATTCTGAAAAAAATAGATTTTGAGAAGAATAGATTTTGTGAAAAAGTGATTTGAGAAATGTGAGTGTTTGGATAGTTTATTAGAAGTACTTTTTATATATACAAATTGGCATAAATTAATATGATAATTATAGAAAAAATATATTTTATGATATATTTTAATTTGAAGGAATAAAATTGTTAATAATATATTTTTATTAACATATATTAATAATATATAAGATATAAAATTAATAAATAATTAATATGTATATATTTATAAGATATAAGATTAAATATATTTATAAAAAATATGTTTATAAAAAAACAATAAGATACATATCCTATAGGCTCTCACACTCTCCCTTTTTCCTCCAAAAGTAAAAAATTATATTTTCTCAAAACCATGGTTTTGATTTTTTTAAGGGTGTTTGGCTAACATTTTTCCCAAACCATGGTTTGGGGTGCTTGCCAAACACACAGCCTACATACAATTACATGCAAGTTTGTGCGGGGGGATTTTGTGTCACGTATATCACATAATTTGTTTTAATTTTCTGTTAATTATGTTATATTATCTCTAATTTTTAATATAAGACCCAATTAAATATTTAAAAAAATTAAAAAATACTTGAAAATATTTATATTATTATTTTTTTAAATTAATTTGTCTAATTTATAAACCAATATATAATCTAATGATGTACATTAGTATTTTAGAATGATTATGTAATATATGCTATAATTAAATAATTTTTAAATTTTTTAATCTCTCTAAATTAGTTAATTAGGTGTTATATTAGGGATCAGAAGTAATATTATTCATAAAACTAATGTAGGATTTATGAATCGGAAAAACCCAAGACACTAGAAGAAAATGAGGGAGAGAATATGTGTTTGGATGTTTAAAAGATTTTTTTTAAAGAATCGATTAAGAAATTTTTTATATAAAAGATTTTCTATTTTCTATTTTCTATTTTTCTTAAAAGAAAACTTAGTACTTATGGATATTTAATGTAAATTTAAAATATTGTCATTGTAATATGATAATATTCAGGCGTTTGTTTTGTCCAACATAGTGTTCAAGCTTGCATATAGCAAATAGTACATTTTTTTCACTTGTTTAAAAAATATACCTTTCTACAGATCCTATGCAATATAGTAATTTTTAGGGTGAATACTTAATGTTTAAATTTTAAATTTTCTGAAGAAAAACTTATAAATTATTACAGAAATAAAAAAGTTCGCAAGTAATTTATGAGTTAAAAAATGGAATAAAGGAAGAGCTGTGAAATTTAAATAAATAAATTCTTCAAAAAGGAAGAGAAAGTTTTAAATGGATTTGTAAAATTTGAAGAACCTGTATATTGAGTTGTAAATTACAAAATTTTACTATTAAATAATAGATGTTGATTTGTAAATTATATTGTCACAAGAAGTAATGTTAAAATATCAATAATATTGTTAACGACCAGTTGCTGAATGCCACCCGCCATATTTGAATGGGTTCTTGGGTTCAAGTTCAGTGTTGACATGCTTTTGTGTGCGCGTGTGAGTGAAGACCCGGTGATAGGAACAATGGTCCACCAATAGGATAGTCAACAGCTAAAGATAAAAGGCAAGAAGGGAGTTTTCGACATTTTTCATGTCTTTAAAATGATATTTCAGTATTTCGATCCGCTCAAACGTAATTTGCCCCCAAAAAAAAAAAAACCTTAATTGTAAGGGAGAACCCATACAACTTGAAAAATTATGTAAGAATCATTTTTTATGAGAATATACAAAACAGACATTGCAAATCGACTGGCATATGATGAGAATTTAACCTGGCTTTTAAGAGGCAACGAATTTGTAAACCCTCTCCATAGAAAAGTTGCCACTCGGGGTATGAGCTTCAACCTCTGTATCAGTGTCTAGAAACACTTAAAATCAACAAAATTACCTGGCAAGTCTGAGATTAAAGAACGATATCCATCCGCAACAGTGTATACACCCTTCCTCTTACCCCTTCCAGACAATTTTGTCCACCCCATTGAATAAAGAAAAGGTGTATTTATAATGCCAAATGCAATGTTGTAAGGTTCATATAAGTTTAGAATTAGCTTGTGGTTCCATGTTCAATTCCTAGCTCTATGGTGCGGCATGAGATCAGCAACAAATGATAAAGTCACTACCTGCAGTGAGCGCTGCATTGGCCACCAGAGGCGGCAAAAGAGGGATATAGAAAAATCATTAGCGATAGACCCAACTGGTTTGGATAACACTAACTTCTGAACCCCACAAATATCTTTCCGCAGATTGAATGGCATATGAATTTTTTTGGGTCAATTACCAAAATACCCCCTTCTCTTATTAATGGGTGCGTACGTCCTGGACCTTTGGCAGTGGTCTAACCGCTGAGCCCCATTGCTGTTGGTGCCAACATACAACCAAGACATTGTCAATGCCCACCAGGACTTCTATGATAATTTGCAAGTCGTAATTTACGCTTTGACAAGTTATTTTTTAAATATTTAAAAGTTATAGATTATCAAGTTATTTTTTAAATATTTAAAAGTTATAGATTATATCTTGACAAATTATTCTTTACACGGTCTTTAAATATTAACATCTTGTTTTTACGATATTGACAATTATTTAGAGTTTAATAGATTATCTAATTACTTAGTCTTTGAATAGACAATCATATAAAATTTAAACAATAACTTATCAACATTATTCATTTTTTTTTTTGAGTGAAACTTATCACAAGTAGTTAATATTCAGAGATTGATTAAAGAACTGCTTGTTATATTTTGAACTACAACTGCTTGATATTTGATGAAAAACTGATCAAAATTTAAACAACTTATCAAAATTCGAACTAAAGTCTCTTAATGTTTAACGAACTTATAAAATTTAACTCAGCAAAGTTCTAGCCGCTGCAAGCTAAGCAACACTGGTAAAAGAGTAAGAATAAGAGAAGGACATTTTAATACTATCTTTGATCTTTAATATACTACCTCCGGTCCTAATTATAAGACCCAGTTGACTTATTTGAAGAGATTAAGGAATTAAGTTAAGATAGTTATTTGTAATAAATAAGTGCTGTCATTCCTAAAATATCCTTGATAATTAAATGTATTAGTTAGAACTATCATTATTAGAAGGATTATCTTGGAAAAAAATACATAAATATAAGAGATAAAATGGATTGGGGTCTTATAATTAGGACCAAACAAAAAGTCAAACGGGGTCTTAAATTAAGGACCGGAGGTAGTAAGATCTAGTTAACTAATTTTGTGAGATTAAGAAAATTGGTTAAATTAGTTATTTGTAATACGTATGTGTTATCTTTCCTAGATTACCCTTGCTAATCATGTGTATTAGTTAGAACTACCATTTAATAGAACATTTAACATGTACAACTACTACAAATTAAATACTACTTTAAAAAAAATAGATAAATATGAAAGACAAAGTGGATTGAGATCTTATATTTAAAAGCAAATTAAAAGTCAAACTAGCTCTTATATTAAGGACCGGAGATAATAATTAACAAAGAAAATTTAAGTGCAATTCAGTCTCTTCAATTACATGGTATTTCAGATTGTATTGCTACTTTATTCAAGATAATAACTTGCTTTGGCTTTCCTTGAATGACATTCTTCCCTAATTGTAACTAATAAAATTAGGATATTTGACATTAACTCCTTATGTGGATCAATTATCATTGTCCCAATATTATATTTATATCAAAATTACCTTTTTTTATACGTCACAGATAATGTAATATAATTCAGATTTTGAGTAGGATATGCTAGGAACATATCTAGTTATTTATGACTGTTGGTGTAAAGGACGAGATCACTCATCAATTTGAGACAGTCGTCCAATCAAATAAATTTGAGCGTGAAATCAAATAAATTTGTTGATAAGCCCCGCGTGAGCAAGTTAATCATTCACTATTCTTTAAATGAATAGATGAATTTGCTGGTAAAAAATATGAGTAGTTGAATTTTAATTAAAACCTTGTCATACATCATCTTGAACTCATATTTAATAAGTTCCACCTTAAAAAGAAAAAATTATAAAATAAATACTCACATAATCATATGACATTTTCAACATATTTCACACAGACTAATATAAAAACCAATATAATAATTTTTTAACTTTATCCTTACTTGATATATATATTTAAAAAAAAATTTACACTGTAATAAATGAAGGACTAAATAGTACATTGATGTTCAAATGTAATGACATGACTTATAAATATAATTTGGTAAAAAAAAAAGACTAATAAATAGGATCAAGAAAAAATCTTTTTTCTCTACCTTAGGACTGGATGAGCATTTCTTAACACTAAGTTTAAACAATGATACTTCCATTGATTTTTAATATAACAGCTGCTTATTTAATTTGAGAAAATTAAGAAAGTAAAATAAATTAATTAGTTACAATAAATGTAACATGATGATTCCTAAAATATTCCTATATAATATTATACTATATATTAGTTTATAAGTTGGGATAATTAATCTCCGGGTCTTTATAGTTTCATCTAATTTTTAATTAGGTCCCTATAAATTTTTTTTATCAGGTCCTTTTATTTTCACGTGTTTTTAATTAGGCCTCTCCATTTTTTTTATCAAGTCGTTATAGTTTCACTTAATTTTTAATTAAGTCCCTTGTAGTTTTAAAAAAATTATTTATTAACTTTATTCTTTATAATTAATTTTATTTTCAAATTAATAATTATATAATTTGACAAAATAATTAATATAATCATTTAGTAATTAATAATTAATCAGAATAATTAATTATAATTAACTACAAATTATTTATAATTATATTCTAATTTTATAAAATTTTATTATTATAAAAATTAGAATTAAAAATAAATAATATATATTTAACTAAAATTTTAAAAGAATATTAACATAAGATTTTTATAATAATTTATTATTCATAGAATAAGGAATAAAAACTACAACGACTTAATTAAAAATAAAGTAAAACAATAAGGACATGATATAAAAAAATTATAAAGACCTGATTAAAAATATGTGAAAGTATAAGGATCTGATAAAAAGAAAAAAAATTATAGAGATTTGAATAAAAATTGATTGAAACTATAAGGACTTGCATATTAATTATCCCTTATAAGTTTTATAAACTAGTCTGAAAAAGTGATAAATATAAAAATAAAAAAAGAAAAATTGCAATAAGGTCCCACCTAAGAGAATTAAATACAAAAAAGTCTTTTGAAATAATCAAATTATTCTAAAGTCCTAAGGGACCTCATTGCAAGAGATTTTATGTGTTTAATTACCAAATTACCTTTATCTTTTTTTTTTTTAAAGTATGCATTGACAATTGAAAGTACAACCGTTAACAATTTAAAGTGTAACAATTAACAACTATTGCTGTGATAGTTGTTAATTGTTACACCTTAAATTGTTAACGACTGCTCTTTCAGTTATAAATGCACACTTAAAAAATGGATAATTTAATAATTAAACAAATAAAATCTCTTGAAATAAGGTCTCATAAGATTTCAAAATAATTTGATCTTTTTAAGAGACCTTTTTGTATTTAATTCTCTTGGGTGGGACCTTATTGTAATTTTTTCAAAAAATAAAGGGTTAATTAATCCACAAGTCCTTATAGTTTCAACAAATTTTGAATTAGGTCCCTATAGTTTTTTTTTCTTTTTATCAGGTCCTTATACTTTTATCTTTTTTTAATTAGGTCCTTATATTTATTTTTCTTTTAATTAAGTCCTTATAATTTCACTAAATTTTTAATCAGGTCCATGTAGTTTTAATTTTTATTTATTAATTAAATATAAACTTAATTAAATAGATTAATACTGAAATATAAAATATTAATAATTAAATTAAATTAATAATTATGTAATAAAAAAGTAATAGAATTAATTAATTCAGGAATATTTTTTAGAACAATTAATTTTTTTGCTGAAAAAATTAAAATCATTATAATAATTCAATATCTTTAGAATATTATTTTTTATAAACTAATATTAAATAATATATACTATTTTATGTTTATATAATAGTACTATTAGAATTTATAAAATAAAGAATAAAAAATTCAGGGACTTAATTAAAAATAATGTGAACTTATAAGGACTTGATAAAAAGAAAAATAAATACAAGGACCAAATTAAAAGCAGGTGAAAGTATAAGGACCTGATAAAAAGAAAAAAAACTATAAGGACCTGATTCAAAATTAGTTGAAACTATAAGGAGCTGTGGATTAATTATCCCAAAAATAAAATAGATTAAGGTTTTATATTTAACAATGACTAAATCCAACACTTCAACTAGCTCCTATATTGGGCAACCAAGGGAGTATTTTAATTCTAAAGCCAATATATGATATAAATTATTATGAATTTTACTATATATTGATAATATATTATTGATGATAAATCAAGGGAGAATCCCAAAAAAAAAGTTTGAAATTACTAAAACTCAAATAAGAAAATTTTACAAAAGTATGTTATTATTTGCAAGTCTAATTTGTTAAAACATGTTAAAATGTTGTTACTAAACCTAATTTAGGATTTTATAATTTCAAGCTTCTTTTTATATATGGGATTTTACCATAAATCAATATATCGATTCTATATATGTACTACTTTATTCTCATATATAAGTCACTCGTACCCCATTTTCAAATATGAAGGGATACATTAAATTGATATAAATTTTCATATTTGCCCCTATTAAAGAAAGAGTATTGAAAAAAGTATAGTGAAACTTTTCTCTCACATATTTCTTTATTGCATTAATAGGATTAAAATTAAAAAATATTATTAATTACCTTACAAGTAATTTATATTTAAAAACAAACATTTATTCTACAAGTAATTTATATATTAAAACAGAGTGGCGTTAGGTATTAGATTATTAGGTTGTTTTTTGTGAGACCAAATCAAACTGAGAAGTAAACTATCTTAATAACCGCCGTGGAAAGTGAATCGTCACTTGACAGAATTTCAAAAATGTCACTGCCTTTTTTCACGGCGTTTTATAACCATTGTTAAATTGCATCGTTATATTTATTTATTTTTTTGGTAATAGTGTATGGATCCATGGATCCCCATCGCGCAATTTTGTTTTCATAGTTTCATAGCTACAAAGCATCATGGTCCCCCTCTGTCTCATCACCCAAACTGTATTTCCGACAAATCCTCACTATTTTTCACCTTGTTTGGTCCTCCATTCGCTGCGTTGTTGCTTTCTGCTGTCTTCTGCCATTCGTACTCGCCTCTTCTCTTGTTTTACTCGTCTCTCACTGAGTGAGTTTCATCTTCATTCATTCTTTTCCTTTTTTCTTGGTTTCTTGGATGTTTTGATGATAGAAATCTGTTATATATTAAATGAGTTTATTAGTTTTACATTTTGATTGTTTTGTATTGTTTATTTTGAGTATCTTATGTACTTAAGATGTTGGTTGGTGACATTTAGAGTTAGAAAACTACAATTACTTCCTATACAGGGCATTAGAAACATGTTTAAAAGTTCAAAGTTGATTAGTTCTTAAGTTTGTAATTTTTTAATAATTTTTTGATATTTTATTTCGAATTCTTGTTAAATTTTTATAGAAAACTTTGAGAATTTACTAATAAATAATCTGTTAAATGTTTTGGCCAATTTTTTTCCTGTTATGAACTTTAATTGATGATAAAGTATTGTTTAAAATTCATAACAAATGGATATCATTTGTGTTCCTATTTTGGATTCAGAAGTTTTAGCTTTAAAAGGGTATCTTTTATGTTTGAAGAGTTGGTTGGTGATACTTAGAAAACTGTAATTACTTCCTATACACGACTTTAGAAACATGTTTAAATCTTCAAAGTTGATTAAAAAGAATGATATGCAGCTAGCTAATGAGCATAACAAGTCATTTGTAGAGTAGTTCAAGCAAGAAGTATTAAAGGATAGCAATCCTTTTGAGACAATACAGAGGTTAGGTGTAGGGCCTCGTTTTGAGGTTATATGTTGGGACGGATATGACATAAATGGTTATTTATGTTACACAAAAGTCCAAGATGATAAGAGTACTATACAAAATAGTGGGATAATAGTAGTAGCTGAAACTATGCATTTTGCTAGTTTAAAAGATAAAAATCCAACGTTGGCATCCATGTCCTATTAGGAAATAATAGAAGAAGTATGTGAGGATAGTTATACCAAGTTTAAAGTTCTAGTCTTCAAATGTAAGTAGATTAATAGTAATGCTATGCAAGTAGATGAAGAATTTGGATTTGTTTCGGTTGATCTTGAGAGGGTTGGATATAGAGATGAGTTATTTATTTTAGTAAGTCAAGCAAAACAAGTATTTTATGTTATTGATCTAGAAAAGAAAAAATTGTCTATCCAAGATAAGAGGCACGTAGTTGGTGGAGATGACAGTGACCCAAAGTTTAATCTCGACAAAACCCCACCTTTCATAGCTACTCGACCTAAACTAGTTGAATTAGATCTGGTAGATGACGACTATGCTGTTAGGGATGATCCTAGTGAAGGAATTTGGAAGGGTAATCATTGTAAGGACTAAATAAATTTTTTGATGTTTCTTATTAAATTTATTTGATATTTATCATTTATTATCTTTTCATTATTTATTTATAATGTGATGTTTCTTATTAAATTTACTTGATGTTTCTTATTTGTACATTTATTGGTTGTTCTTTGAACAACAAATGGACGGATCCAGTCATCAAGGTTTTGATGATGACAACTCCTTTACTAGCAAGAAAAGGGGTAGAGGGCAGACCCGTATAAAGAAGTTAGCTTTGCGTGATGATACCTCATAGCCACAAGGATAACAGTACAGTTTGATGAGGATTTGAAGGGAATAGGTCCTGAAGGGAATCAGTTTAATAGTTATGTGGGTTATCTAGCACGCAATAAGATTGAGATTGACATTCCTAATTGGAGGATAATAGAGGAAAATGTGAAGAACAAGTTTTGGGAGGATATTTTGGTACATTACGAATTCTTTCCTTTATTTGTTTCAATTATAATTGATTATTTACTTCTAACTTTGTTGTATTTTATTGCAGCTCATATTTCATATTCTTGCAACAGAAGGGATGAAATATTGTGTATTAAAGCAACTTGATGAACGGTGGAGAGATTTTAAATCCATACTTACAAGGAAGTATTTCTGTGGAAAAAGAAAGGACGAGCATCCCAAGGATTGATACGCTTTATTAGTGATGAGGCATGGGAGAGGTTTGTCAAGCAACGGGAAGACCGTATATTTCAGGTTTGGTTTCTTCAAAATTAGTTATTAATGAATTTATATTTTATTTAACTAAACTAACTTTGTTGAATTTGTTTCATTGTCATAGGCACTGAGTAGGAAGAATAAGCAAATATCTGAGCTAAATGTATATCTACATACCATGTCTCATGGAGGGTACAGAGGGTTGGAAAAAAGTATGATGGAGGATCAGCTGCACAGATGGTTGTTGCTCCAGACCTTACTGGAGTCATTCCACCCATCCAGCGTCCTTTTCACCCAAAAAAAGAAAGAAAGAAAGCTATAAGGGTTAAAAAATGTCAATATATCACTCTAGAGACTGCTGCTATTGTTGAGAGGATTGTAACTAATATCAAACATTATGCTTCATTAACTACTTTTTCAGTTATCTTAAATTGAATTTGTTGCTTTTATGTTACAGGATACACTTGAGGAGCAAGTATCCCAAGATACATTCGTTCTTGATGGATGGATAGATATCTTGGCTACTACGATGGAAAAGGCTGACCATCCTGATAGAGTTAGAAGAGCCCCTAAAGGGATTGATATTAAATAGTTCTTTGGCCTTGGTCCATGAAGAAGCACTAGTTCATCCTCCGCTAACATGGTATTTAAAGAGGAGTTTGACCAGCGATTATAAGAAGAAATGGAGAGAGTTCGAGCTCAACTTAGTCAAGAACATAAGGCAGAGATGTGAAAGATGTGAGAGAAGTTTGACGCCAAGTTTCTACAGGCTATGATGATGATGGCACGACCAGATTCCAGATGCCTCGAGTGTCTGAACCATTACAGGTAATAATCACACATCTTCTCAAATATTCTCAAGGTTCATTTCATCCATTTAGGTTTATTTAATGTGTCTTAAGTAATTTCTTTCTATGTTTTGAGGTTCACCTATGATTAAAAGTGGGAAGGGCAGTAATAATCAGATGCAATAGCTGACATTGTCTGACCCTGACCCTAGCCCTGACCCTGCCTAAGAGAATAGACTACTGTTTGCTCTCTATGTGGACTTTAAAGGTTCATCTCATCATATCACTAATGCTCAAGCATTGTCGAGTACAATGATCCACGACGAGATCAAGTGAGGGTGATAGTGGATAAAGTTTGTAATGGTCAAGGTGATACACCAATGCCCAACCCTACTATTAAGTTTTGATTACTGCCCCAGGCTAAAGAAAATTTTATTTTGTGACCAAGAAGACTTGTTGAGCTAGTAGCAATGGCAAAGAAAGCGATAGTGAAGAAGACGACAAAGAGCATAGTTCCTGTACTCAGCCTCTTCCTGCAGACATTAGGGTTATGTATAGAAGTTTGGCAGTTTTTCGTTTCATGGTGGAAAATATGGAGCAACCACTTACTTTCAAATTGCCGTCGGGGGTTGTGCATTTAGATTTAACATATGACTTCACCATTGGCAAGAAGGACCCCATTCAGTTCCTTAACTTGGATTGGATACAGTCTTCATGCAGCTTGCTATTTTGTAAGTTACAATATTATTTTCTTATTTCATATTATACTTATGTATATCCTAATATTTCTTATTTGAACAATAGGCACTTTACCCACGTCTGCCAGGATAAAGGACTTGAGGACACATATGGCTTTATGTGTCCTTAAAAGGTGTAGAAAGTAATAAATATTGTGAAAGCGAGGTTGATCTACATGATAACCACAATGGCTCAGACGAAAGAGAAATTATATTTTGCACCTTACGTGGAAAGGGTGAGGTTATTGTATTTGAGACATACAAATTATATATACAGGATTATAATTAACATGCATGGTTCGTATTTTGCAGTTATCATTAGACCCTCATTGTTTTTGCCCCCTTGATAATAATGTCTATTGGTTTGATTCCCTCTGTAGAGGTCTACAAGATGAAATCAGAGATGTCATTGACATATGAGTTTATGTTTATATATTTATTACTTGTAAAGTTTGCAAAAATGTACTCTAATATCATTTTTTTCCTGATTACTAATAGGGCTTTTCATAGTTTCAACGTTGTGGCTAAGCAAAAAAATAAGCAACCACCAACATGGATTCCCCCACAAGTATATTACTCTGAGCTAAGTATATGTTTCTAAATTTTTTAAATAATCAAGGTTAATGTTTATAAATTTTTTTAGATAATCAAAATTTGATATTCAATTTGATATTTCATTTTGTTAGTACCATTGTCAACCCAAAAGTGTTGAATGCAGATATTATGTCATCAACTATATGAATAACATCATTGAGATAAGGGTTATTGAGAAGTTAGATGAGGTAAATATAAGTTACATTGTAATTCTTCAATTCTTTTCACATTTTTTATCAAGTTGACTAATGACTATGTTATTTTTAACTTGCAGGCATTCCAACATATTGTATAATATGACACCGAAGAAATCAACATAATGAGGGATACTTTGTCAACAATATTGCTTAAGAGTTTTGAAAATGTGAAATAGTTAAGTCATTCACATTTAAGTTCATTGTTTGATTATTAACTAGTTAAATTGTTGATTATTAGGTGTAGTTGATTGAATAAGAATTGGATGTTAGTGTTAGGATTAAGTTTATGTCCTGAAATGGTTTTGCATTCTTCTGCTATGTTGGTTGGAATTGGTCTGTAAATTGCTGCTATGCTGGTTGGAATTGATCTATAAATTGCAGGGAGGTTGTATAGGAAATTGATCGTAATATGTAAAAAAAAATTCACAAACATTTCATGGCGGTTATTTGGATAACTACCATGAAATTTTTTTTAACGACAGTTAAATACTATAACTGCCATTAAAAACATACTTTGCACAGCGGTTTATTTCATAAAACTGCCATAGAAAGTTAACTTTCCATGGCGGTTTATATAAAAACCGCCTATAAACTCATGGAAAGTCTTTATAACCGCCGTGAAATTTTATTTTTACAATGTCAACAGAATTCACAGTAGCTCCAAAACCGTCATGGAAAGCCCATTTTAACCATCGCTGAATGGCTTTTTTTTAGTAGTGAGGGAGAGATTGGTCTTTTGATTTTTTTAAAAAGAATTTATAGATATTGGGTTAAGGTCTAAATTTATCCTAAAAATTTTCACTCAGAAGTGCTGGGTATCTAGAAGTTTTTTAAGGAGCAAATTTGTCCTAAAAATTTAAAATCGTAGTAATATTGCTCTTTAGCGTTAAAAAACTAAACCCTGAATGTTAAAATAGTGAACCATATTGCAATGATTTTAAACTTTTAGGGCTAATTTGCTCCTAAAAGAACTTTCAAATACTCATCAACGTTGCTGAATGAAAACTTTTGGGACAAATATTTACCTTAACCTTTATTAATTTATTTCAATAATTTTTCAAATAATTTAAAATCTCATCACAAAAGCAATAAAATAATACATTGTGCATAATAATGCTAAAGTGATATTATGTGACAATAAAATAATGAATGTATTATTAACTTAAAAGAAATCAGATGAATATCATATTTTTATTGTTTTTTAATATTATCGCACATAGATATAATTTAAAGAAGAAATTAAAATTGATACATCATACATTATAAAAAAGAAATCAATATATACATAGAATCCCTTGTCAGAATATTCTCTCATTCAACCAGCTTCAAATGCAAAAGCATGAATTTCAGCATGAAATGTTATTCCTTCGTATTATAAATATAGAAGTTGATTAAGGAATTTTTAAAATCCTAAATATATGCAAATCTATTTTTTTTCTAAATACATAATTTTCTTCCTAAATTGCTTTTGTTATTAATTTGCGCAAACTAGTTATTTAACTACTATATGTTTAGCAACGGAAAAAGTATTTTTTTTCCCCTGTTCTTTTGTAGATTCATGTTTATTGACAAGTAAATTGTCTAGTCACATTAACAAACCATCTAGTGATACATGTTTAATATAGTTTCACATTAAAACTAATAAAGTAATACCTATATATATAGAGTAGCATGGTACCAGCTACACATATGGAATTAGGTGACAAAGTTGTTCCACACTATCATGCAATATGTGTGTGGGTGGGTAGTATATATAAATTTATGTCGAACGTTCATTGATTAACTTTTAAGTAATGATTGATTCATGTCATTTTATTTTGAGTTTGACACTTTATGGCATGCAAATCGTCACTATTCGATTTCAAATAAAGACAAGATTCTTTAGACTTTTATTGATGATGTTGTGTGGGGTTATAATTTGGATTGATTGGGTTAAGTTGTACTACCTCTAGTCCTTAATATAAAAGTTAGTTGACTAATTTGAGTAAATTAAAGAAGCTTGTTAAGTTAATTATTTATAATAATTATGTGTTGTCTTTTCTATAATACTCTTCCTAATCATGTATATTAACTATAACTATCATTTGATGAAATCTTTAATATATACAACTACAAGAACTATTTTGAAGAAAACAAATAAATACAAGAGATAAAATGAATTAGGGTCTTATATTTAGAATTAAATTGAAAGTCAAACTAGTTCTCATATTAAGAACCTGAAAGAATATTGTATTAGCCTAGTCTAAACGCTGGTCACGATTCAGATTTTGAATGGTGACAAGTTAATATTAGAGTTAGGTCTAGGAAGTGAGGACCTTGTGTAAATTTAAATAAAATAAAATATTACTATAACTATTATACTATTACTGTTTCTGTTGCTGCTACTAACAAGTTAACTCATGATATAACAAGATTTTCCAATACTTACAAAGAGATTTCCTACTATTAACTGATTATTACATTTCATGTTCTCACTACTCATAAAACTAACTCCTTTTTTCTTATTTCTTATCAATTTTTTCCCTGAAATTTTGTATTTAAATTATCACATTGATTATGGAAAAAATTGGCAACCATCCTTTAGAGGTTTACTAACTACTTGCGAATTGAGATTAACAATTCAACTCCATTAATAACTTTCCTATCAAAATTAACAACTTCGTTACAATTAATTGACAACTAATTCTAATAAGTTTGTTGTCAATTGAACAACTACGCTATAATTACTACTCAACTACAATTGACAACTTTAATATTATCTCAAGTTCTAACTATAATACCTCGTTTGTAGACTGTAAATGAGGTTTTATAATTAGAATAAGAGGTAGCATAATAAACTCACAACAATATCACATTGAGTGCATTATATTACTATACTTCTTCTAATCTACTTAAACTAGTGTTTGAAATCCTTTTTATGAAGCATTGCATTGATTATTTATTATTACACTTTTTTTTTACCCTTATTTATTGATGTAGGAAAGTAGAAATTTTTTTAAGAATGTACTTATAACATATAGGCAATGTATGACACGTCAGTAAATTTTACATAAAAATGAATTACAAAGTTTTTTTAAAAAAATATTGATGAAAAAAAAGATAAAAATGCATTATAAATACAATCGAAGAAAGTATTTATATTTCGTAAGTTATATTTTTTAAAAGTTACGAATGACATGACTTATTTGTTAAACTTCCTTTGATGCATGAAACAATAATATACCTAATCATATTGATGAGGTTATACGTGGTGGATGTGCTCCATAATAACCGCATTGTTCCATAATTCCAATCTTATTTTGGTGAATTAGATGGGCATTTAATCGTGAAGCTTCTGGGCAGGATGCATTTTGCATTTAAGTTTAATGTCTTTAAATAGGAAGAAGGTTATTAAATTAGTAGATGTGTTCCCATTAATGAGAATTTACTCTTACAATTATTATTTTCATTGTTGTGCACAGAGTTGGCCAGCAGACACATTAATTTGAAAACCAGTTGAGCTTTTTTTAAGCTAACACAAAAATGACTGAGTTGAATATACTATTTTCTTTTTTTCGAGGGGGAAAAAAACAATAGAGTACTAACAATAAACAGATAATTTTAGAAATTCAACAGATTGAATGTGCCTAAAAAAATAATAAAAAAAATAAATGCCGTATGCCATCCTACCATGGGAATAGACCCTCTCCATGTCTCTTCCGCCATCTCTCAACATCCATCTAAGCCACTGACATGTGTCAATGCATATATGTGTGCGCGCGTGTGTTGTCTGGCGCACGCGCACACATATACATAATGGCTCGAAAATTTTTTTTTGCTTCCTTTTTTATTTTTTATTTTAAAATTTTTTCCCCCCCTTCATAACCACAAGGAACAGTTTCGTTAATGAACTTATGTGTTTTTGGATAATATACTAAAACCATCTTATACTCCTTTGATCCTGTTTATATAGCGAGAAAGTAAATTTTGTAATCATTAAGTTAATATAACTTACCTCATTAAACTTATTATATAAATATATAATTTTTTCTATAATTTATTGTCTTAATTTGTAGAATATTATTTTTTCTAGAAAGTATATATATTAAATAGAACTAAAATTAAAAAAAATTGAATTTTAATATATAATTAATAAAGTTTAAGTTTTTTTTCCCTTTATGAAACATGTTAAAACTTTTTTATATAAATAGAATCAGATAAATATATCAATCTTTTGGATTAAATTAAAAACCAAGGGCTCAGGTTGCGTATTAATGAGGAATAATTGGAGAGAGATAAAGAGACAATCTGCTTCCATCATTCTTGTAGTTGATAACATTTGGATTCCCTCCACAGAGGGGAATCTAGTGGCCACGGTTAATATATTTGCATGACCTAATAGTTATAACTAGAGTTTAATCCGATAACTACTATAACAACCTATCATAAACTTCACTTAGAACCTGATCTTTTTCATAAGTCACCTGTAAAAATTTTTTTATTATAAATATAAGTCATGTGCAGAATATTTAAGGATTAATTGTTTCCCATTTTTATTCTTATTTAATTTTTGTTAGAACAAGAGAAAGAGAAGGTAGAGGTGAGAATGATTTGAAAATACGTAAAGAGAAAGAAAAAATTTAGCAAGAGTAAATTTAAAATTTTTTATCAGTTTAATGTATTCTGGTATGTGAAAAGTGTAAAAACACTTATTCTAAATCTACATTGATTGGCTAAACACTTCACGTTGGAACAGTTAACGATGATAGAAATAGATAAATCTGAACTATACAAAACACCGTCATGGTTAATGATTAAAAGAATTGAACTTACTTCAAAAATATATATTCTTTTTTCGATAATATAGGAAATACACATTTAAAAAAAAAAAAAAGGTACAGTGAGAGAAGTTTGACAGCATAGTTTTAACGTCCTATAGGATATATGCAAGGGATAAACGAACCCTGTAGTCAGCGAAAATAAGTTTTGCATGAGAAGACTTGATGGGCTTGATAAACACTGGAAGATTATATTGCTAAAAGCTATAATGGATACTTACACATTACTAAATCAGTTTCACATGAAAATCATGTTAAAAAAGGGCTCCACCCACATAACATAGTGAAAAAGAAAACACACACCTAATGAACAACATTATAAAATCATATTTGGGTCTTGGAAGTGAAAAAGAAAACACACACCTAATGAACAACATTATAAAATCACATTTGGGTCTTGGACTTTCGAAGTGTGAAATTTAGCTTTCACCCCTGATTTTAATAAATTCGAGTTTGAATTTTTATTAAAAAAATGATTTTCTACCTCAGATCATAGTTGAATTAATATAGATTATTCATTTTATGTTGGTTACATATTTAACCGAACTAAAAAGTGTTGAATTTATGATAAAAATGTTACAATTTTCTTGAACATTATTTTGCCTATGAACTAAAAAGTGTTGATCCTCAAAATTGATAAGCCTCAAAGATTCAAGGATCTACAACTCATTAGCCTCTGTAATGTTCTCTACAAGATCATTTCCCAAATGTTGGCAAATCGATTCAAAAAGCGTCTTGAGAAGTATCTTGAAATTAGCTGACGTAATGAGCCAAATTCACAATGCCAGCCAAGGTAGAAGGAAGTTAGCTAATTTGAAGGTTGATTTCTCAAAGGCATTTGATAAGTTATCTTGGGAATTTATCTTAGTTGCTATGAGACGTATGAATTTTCCTCCGAAGTGGATTAATCTCATTCAGCGAAGTATTTCCACGATGCAAAATAATGGCCAAGGGGACCCTCTTTAACTATACTTGTATATATTCTCGATACAAATATCCTCTCCTGTTTGATAAATCACCTTGAAAATTCTAATCAGTGGAGGGGAATACATATTTGCAGAGAAGCCCAGGCTGTGTCTCATCTTTTATATGCAAATGACTCTCTTTCTTTTTGAACCTGCCCCTCAGTGTTGTGGTATTGTCAAGGTTACTTTGGATTGATATTTTTATTAGTCTGGTCAAGAGATTAACTTTTCTAAATCTGTGATTATTTTTAGCCCAAAATTTTCCCATTCTCTTAATTAGGCAAATATTTAGGGACTTGGATAGATACAGGACATAATAAATTGCAAACAAATACTCATTTCTTGGAAATGATTGATAGAACTGCTATGTGGAAAGCTCGCTTATTGTCTAAGGCCTCTCGACTTTCTCTCAGTTGTTGATACTCATATCATGTCTTGCATCTCAATACCCAAACATATTTGTGATCGCACTGATTCCTGTTGCCTTGATTTTTTGGGGGATCACATGGAGATAAAAAGAAGATTCATTTGCTTAGGAAAGAGAAACTTTTCTTACCTATTAATGAAGGAGGCCTTGGTATTCGTCCAGCTCACTTGGTTAGTAAAGCTTTGGTAGCTAAACAGTCATGGAGAATTATTAGTTCTTCTCCCCCCTCACTGCCTGCTAGTACCTTGAAAATTAAATGTATTGACTTACCAGAAGCAGTTATCATAAAAGAGCCTTACAATTCATATTGGATTTGGAAAGGAATTATAAAGCACAAAGATCTTATTCTTAATCATTTGCAATGGAAGGTTGGGAATGGATCATCAATTTCTCTCAACCACCCTTTATGGTGGCCAATGCCATTTGAATCTTTAACTTACGATGGAAATCATACAGTTGAAGATTTACTAATGCATACCCCATTCTATCAGAATCCAATCCGATGGAATGTTCCATTGGTAAAATCTATTTACTCCCTTCTATTGCACCTGTTATTTTAAGGTTTCCTTTATCTTTTATCAATATTCATGATCAAATCCTATAGATTGAAAACTAGATGGGTCATATTCTAGTAAAGATGATTTCTCCCTTTGCCAATCTCAGTTCTCCTTTGGGATAAAAGACCCTTTTTGGAAATTGTTATGGTCTAATTCTCTTCCGGTTAAATATCTTTTGCTTAGATGAAAATTACTTCATTGTGCTTTGCCTTCTAGTCATATCCTCCATCTGCATCATTTGAATGTTTTTGGGCAATATTTATTTGGTTGTCAAAGTGAGGAGACTCTTAGACACCTATTTTGTACTTGTCCTTTCTCACAACACTACAAAAAAAATGTTTTTAGCGACGAAATTTAACGATGGAATTAGTAACGGATTAGCGATGGAAACGGATTAGTGACGAAAAATTCTGTCGCAAATTAGCAACGGAAAAATTCTATCGCTAATCCGTCGCTAACACGATTTTTTTAAAAAAAATTTAAAAATGTCACGTGGCACCTCTACTAATTGTCACATCATCACTGGGGACCACCTCCACATATTGCTGCCACCTCACATATGCCTGCCACATGTGCTGCCACTACCTCTGCCTACCACGTGTACTGCCACGTGTCCCCATCACATAATTCCCTCCTTAAAGTGACTTCTCCATCCTCTGTGCACGCGGCTTTACCAGTTGAGCTGCAATGAACCTGTTAACTTATTATGTAAAATTAAATATATATATATATATAACATTATTCTACACAAACAATTATATATACATATATATTATTAAAAACTTAAAATATATTATATGATAATTTTAATCATAACTATTTTAATGAAAAAATAATTTTTAAATATTTGTTTTACTATTTGTTTTATAATGTTTTATTTTTTAAAAAAAATATTTTTAATATAATTTTAATTTCTAATGACACTAATTTTGAATTTTAAATCATAAATAATTTTTTTATAAATATTTTTAAATTTATTTTTTTAATTAACATTGATAAGATATACAATTTAATTATATATGTATTATATTACATTATATTATATCATCTATATGTGTTTTATATATTTGAAGAAAATCATTTACAATTAGTCAAAAAATCTTGTTATTCAAAAAATAACTACTACAATAAAATCTAATAAATTATTCTATATAAAAGATTAAATGATTTGAATAGATTATGATAAACAGTATTCTCCTACTTGTATATATATCCTATATAATTTATTTTCTTAAAATTCTTTGTATATACCGTTTGTTTTTGTATTGAAGACCAAAATCAATCTATATCATGGATATTAATTAGATCATGATTAAATTTTATTGTTTAATGATTGAAATTCAAAATTCACTTCAATATTAGTTTGCATTCATATAAATTCATTTTTTTGGTTTTGAATTTCTATCATATATTATATATTTCAATATATTGTACATATGATAAAATTATTTCTTTCTTATATCAGTTTGTATAAGAAAGTTATTAATATTCTTATTATATTTTTTAATTATTATTAATAATCAAGAGGAATTTATTTTAACAAAATATAAACAAGTTTTCTAAGAAATTGTCTTTCTATTTTCAGTGTATACATAATGATGACATGAATGATGACGATATTTTCATTAACACCAACTCCATAAATATATCAATTTATTTTATAATTGAAAATGTTTTTAAATCATTATATTCTTAATTGTTATTATATAAATTTTTGTAATATTATAATTTAAAATAACAAAATTTAAAATTAGTGACAGATTAGCGACGGAATTGCGACGAATAGAATTAGCGACAGAATTTCCATCGCAATTCTATCGGAAATTAGTGACGGAATTTTTTTCTGTCGCTAATTAGCTGTTTTTTTTTTGTAATGCAAGTAATATGGTTTGAATGTTTCAATATCATATTTACTTTTCTTGATTGGTTAAAAGTCACTCTGGTTAAGCTCCATAAAGATGGCAACACTCATATCCTGAAAGCCATCATCATTTTATTAAATCTAATATGGAAAAATCGCAATGGTGTCTTGCATGAAGAGAAATCTCCCAATCCTCCTTTGGTCACTCAAGAGGTTAAATGCTCTCTTTCCTTTTGTTAAATGGCTTTTAATTCTAAATAGCAATCAAAACAGCAGAGTCCTCATCACTTGTCTCTTGATTCTCAATTCTATTTCAATCTTACTGGTTGGACTATTATTCTTCATTGTTTCAAGCATGGCCAGTTATCTTTTTGCCATCTCTGGGTATGTTTTCATGGTCGACCTATTTAATGCTTCACTTTGAGTAAGAAGCTCCAAGATAATTTTGCCTTTACCCTAAAAATTTGAGAGCCAGTATTTGTTGGATCGTTCATTAATCTTTGTTCTTCTTTACAATGGCTTCTCTTCATACTTGGACACTTAAAAGACAAATTCATCTTTGTCAACAGTCTTTGGCAAGCTCAAGCAATGTAACAACCCCTTAATATCCGAATAATTACTTATTTCAAAACAAATGATTAAATCTTTAATAGCTATTATAGTAGAAAAAGAGTTAACCCAAAATCTTTAATTAACAACTATGGTAGAAAGGATAAATCATATAATTAAAAACTATCATAGTTATAAAAGAGTTCACTAATCACTTTAAAAGGTTAATCATAGTAGAAAAGGACAAAACCATTCAAATAAATAAAAGTCTACCATAGTTATTAGAATTTTATATCCATGACAAAGCGTATTCCATGATAGCAAAATAGTTATCATAGTAAGAAATAACCAAAACATCTGATTATCTCATATATATATATATATATATATATATATAATTAACCAGAAGGTGAGTCAAATTAACTTAGTAACCATAATTCCAATTTAACAAGTATATAGAGAGTGCTTATAAGATAGTTAAGCGGGAAAAACATAAACTCATAAGATAAAGTATAAACAATTTTTTGACAAGATGCAAAGCAAATTGAGTGGATGGAAAAAACAAACGTAATCATTAGCTGGAAGAATGACGCTTGTACAATCTGTTACCATCAACTGTCTGTGTTCCACATGCAACACACTCATATCCCTGTGGGAGTGCAAAATCAATTGAAAAATTACAGAGAGACTTCATATGGAATCATCAAGATGGGAAAAGGAAGATCCATGCGATTGGATGGGAAATGTGTACTGAGAAGAGAAGGGTTGGTTATGGTCTGAGAGATGCCGGGATTATGAATGACACTCTTTTAGGAAGGGTTGGTTGGAATATTTTGGCAAGACTTGACAGTTTGTGCTCTCAAATTTTTGTTGGTAAGTATGGAAGAAAGGAAAATTTGAGGGAACAAGTGGCTGTGAAACCTTCTGATTCAGAAGTATGGAAGAATTTGGCTAGAATCTGGACCTATATTACCAGAAACATTAGATGGGAAGTCGGAGATAGGGAAAAGATAACATTTTGGAAGGATATGTGGCTTGATGATCGAGGGAATCTGTTAGAGAAATGCAGTGTGGAGATGACTGATATAGAAAAGAATAGAGTTGTTAAAGAAATGGTAGATCAACAAGGGAATTGGAACCTAGCGAAACTAAGAGGTCTTATTTGAAATAAAGATTTGAATGCAATCCTGGCTATTCCTTCTCCTAACCTACTAAATGGGCAAGATGCTATAAAATGGGGAAGTTCCTTGACAAATGAGTACGTTGTAGCAGACATGTATTGGCTACTAAAAAATGAATAAGGACATATAGATCCTTTCTGGTTGAGATTATGGAAATGGAGAGGGCAAAAAAGAATTGTGGTTTCTATGTGGCTTGATCGTCTCTTCACTGCTGAGAGACAGAGTCGCATGTTAGAAACAAATGCTGATTGTCATAAATGCAGGGGATGTGTTGAGAATCTAATGCACATATTGAGAGATTGTCCAGTGGCTAGGAAAATATGGGAAAAACTAGGCAGTAGAGTTGTAGAACAAGAATTTTTCCAACTCAGGGGTTTTGACTGGCTCAAGTGGAATCTGTCAAGGGGGAATGAAAAATGGTATACTTTGTTTGGGGTAACATGTTGGTACCTTTGGACTTGGAGAAACAAAAGCTCGTTTGAAGCTGATTTTGTTATGCTTGCTGAACCAATCTTGGTGATTGAGAAATATGCAATGGAAGTATTGATGAATTGGGGAAACTGTAATAAGGCAATATCAACTAGACAAGTGGTACATGTTGGATGGAAACCCCCAGTTGAGGGATGGTTTAAACTGAATGTGGACGGAGCTTCAAAGGGAGCTATTAACTCAGCAAGTTGTGGTGGGCTTCTGAGAGACTCAAATGAAAGGTAGGTTAAGGGCTTTTCCAGAAGGTTGGGTTCTTGTTTGGCCATTAACACAGAATTGTGGGGTATTCTCACTAGGTTATAAATTGCAAATGATGTAAATATCAAAAGGATTACTGTGGAATGTGATTCGTGTACATCGATAGAGAAGATCGAAGGTATAGTACAAGGGGAGGATGCTATCTCCTCTCTTCTAATGTTGATAAAGCGATGTTTGACTAATTTTCATGATATCAATTTTGTGCATGCGTATAGGGAAGGAAATGTTTGTGCTGATTTCCTTGCAAATTATAGCTTTAAACTTAGTGAGGCGATGAATAGTTTTGATGTACCGTATCAGGAGCTTAATTTGCTTTTGTACAGTGACCATAATGGGACTTTGTTCCCTAGATCAATAAAAGGGAGTAGCTTGATTAGGTGTTTTGCCCCGAATTTTACCCAAAAAAAATGTACAAATAATTTTTCTATATGCAATATATGATAATTCAAGATGTAATTCACATGCATGGAACTTTGTCGACCATCTTTATAATCTCTTTATAATCTCTGATAGAACTCATAGGTAAACCACACATAACATGACTCCTATCTTTAGCAAGACTGAACCAAACTCTCCAATAATGAAAGGGAAAATTTCATTTAAGGACCGCAGGTGAGAATTTATATCAGTCAGCCCCAAAACATTTTGAAATATCACTACAGGACTAAAGGACCAAACTGAAATTAAAATTAAGAGTAAGATTACAATAATACTCCTTACTTTTATTTTTTAAAAAAATAAATATTAATGGTCACCAGAGTTCCGGCCACGGAGGTCGAGGTCCGGCCGTCGGGACGCAGGTGGCCACCGTTGGAGGTTGGACCTCCAGTGGCCTCTACTGTAGCTTCGGTGGTCCGGAAGTTTTTTCTTAAGAACAAGGTGGCCAATGGGAGGTTTGAACCCTTGACCCCTTGGCACACCAAAAGTGATGTAACTACCAAGCCAAGCAAGTCATTCAATCATATGATGCAAATAAAAATATATATAACAGAATAAACGCAAGTGTCCAAGTATAAATGAATAAGTGAAATTCGACAGTTTACAAGTGAAATTCAGCAATTTATAGCAAAAATTTGGCAATTTACAAATAACATGATGGAATTTATAATCCCAAATGCAAGTGTTTAAGTATAAATGAGCAAGTGAAATTTGAAGATTTACAACAAAAGTTTATGGATTTACAAGTGAAATTCAGCATTAACAGTGAAAATTTCATTTGCTTATTTATACTTAAACACTTGCATTTGAGGTTGTGAATTCCATTATGTTATTTGTAAATTGCAAAATTTTTATCATAAATTATTGAATTTCACTTGTTCACTTACATTCAAATATTTTGGGTTGTGAATTCTCGTGTTTCTTGTGAATAGCCAAATTTGGGTTGTAAATCCATAAACTTTTGTTATAAATCTTCAAATTTCACTTGCTCATTTGCACTTAAACACTTGTATTTGGAGTTGTGAATTCCATTATATTATTTGTAGATTGCCAAATTTTTGTTGTAAATTACTGAATTTCACTTATAAACTGTCAAATTTTACTTTTTCACTTATACTCAAACACTTACATTTTGGGTTGTGAATTCTCTTGTACTTTTTGTAAATAACCAAATTTGAGTTGTAAATCCATAAATTTTCGTTATAAATCTTTAAATTTCACTTGCTCATTTGCACTTAAACACTTGTATTTGGGGTTGTGAATTCCATTACGTTATTTGTAAATTGTCAAATTTTTGTTGTAAATTACTGAATTTCACTTGTAAACTGTCAAATTTCTCTTGTTCACTTATATCTGGATACTTGCATTTGTTTTATTATATATATTTTTATTTGCATCACATGATTGAATGGGTTGCTTGGCTTGATGGTTACATCACTTTTGGTGTGCCAAGGGGTCATGGGTTTAAACCTTCCCTTCGAAACCTTGTTTTAAAAAAAAAAAAAAACTTCCGGCCACCGGAGCTACAGTAGTGACCACCAGAGGTCCAACCTCCAACGGCAGCCACCTAAGCACCAGCGCCCGGACCTCGACCTTTGGTGGCTGGAACTCCGACGATCATTAATATTTATTTTTTAAAAAAATAAAAGTGAAGGGTATTATTGTAATCTTACTCTTAATTTTAATTTTAGTTTGGTCCCTTGGTCCAGTAGTTATATTTTAGAATGTTTTGGGGGCTGACTGATATAAATTCTTACCTGCGGTCCTAAATGTAACTCAGCTAAAAGTTATAGAGCTTATATTGGACCATGGGTTTTATTTCCTTAGAATACAAAAATGTGTCATGTCCATTGGGCTGACCCTTAACCTAGCCAAAAGAAAGGTGATATTGAGGGCCTTAAAAATGTTAAGCTAGCTATTAGGTGCCATGTGGCAGCTATATCATATGGTATTAAAAAAAAATCAAACCTTTCACAATTATATCTCAATACAACTATGCATTTCAACAGTTAACCGCTTACAATCCAATATCCATATTCTCATATTCAATACTCAAAATTGTTGAGTATCAACAATATAATTTCACGATAAACAATTTATGCCCACTTGACTAACAAATTTACCAAGACATAAATTTCATATTTTTATTTACAATTTTCATATATAAAATACTATAGCATTTATTGATAACATTTGAAAATATTAACATATGCTTATAATCACATCAACAAGCATACAAGGTCAATTGAAAAGTGGTTATCTCAAGTTCTTGATGCAAGAACAAAACTTGAGAGGATTTAAGGCCTAAGAGTCCAAACCAAGTTCAGTTTACCATAATAAATTTATAAACATATATTAGTAAAAATGCTAACTAATATAACATTAAATATTTAGTAGCTAAAAAACCCCATAATTGGCTCACTTAAAATTCTTTAGGAAAAATGATAATAATTTATCTGTTCCTCCAATTATTCTTCCAAATCACAATTCCTAAAACTTCTCAACTCCATTTCACTCATTAAAATTATTAGCAAGGATAATTCATTTATCTAAAAATCCCCAAAAAGTGAATACTTTAATTCTTAGGAAAAATAGCTATACATTAACTATTTATCAAATCATTATTACAACCCTATTCCTTCTTCCATTAATCATTTCTCACTCATTAGAATCACTAAATTAAAATATTTTTCCTAATTTATTCAAAACCCCTAATTTCATACACTTAAATGTTAGCCAAAATCATCAACATTCATATTTCAACAAAATCCTCAAAACCTAACTATTGAATCTTCAATGTAACCTCACATGAAGTAAATTAAGAGATCAAATTTAAAATTAATAATACCATTATCACAAATCACAACTTTTCCACCAAGCCCTAACTTATATTTTCTCAAACCAACTAATTAAATAAAAATCTAGATCATAGGACTCCTATTCTAACCTCATTAACTCTATTAATATCAGCAATAATGAACTAAAAGCCACAAAAATTCAAAATCCATCAAATTCCTATTTTTTTTGGGGTCAAAAACACCCAAAAAAGAAGAAGAAGAAGAAGAAGAAGAAGTTAAATAATAACAAAGAAATTGGATGTAAATAGCTTACCAAGATATCTTAGATGAGACTAAGCAAACCCTTTTCTTCCTCTCACTCTCTATATCTCTCTTAACCTCAATCTCACTCTCGTTGGCGAAAGCAAAAGGACGGACCAGAGGCAATTCGAAATTGATAGGAGAAAGGGAAAGTTCTCGAATCAATAGTTGGGAGAATGTGACCCCGTTAATGACTTAGGGTGTGTTTGGATAAAATCAAACCGTGGTTTGAAAAAGTGATTCTGGAGAATAAATTTTGGGAAGAATAGATTCTGGAAAGAATAGATTTTATGAAAAGGTGATTTTGAGAAGTGAGAGTGTTTGGATAGTTGTTATCAGAAGCATTTTTTATATATACAAATTACTAAAAAAAAGACATAAGTTAATATGATAATTATAGAAAAAATAGATTTTATGATATATTTTAATTTGAAGGAATAAAATTGTTAATAATATATTTTTTATTAACATAATTAATAATACATAAGATAATATAATTAATAAATAATTAATATGTATATATATTTATAAAATATAAGATTAAATATGTTTATAAAAAAATAACAAGATACATATCTTATAGGCTCTCACACTTTCCCTTTTTTCTCCAAAAGCAAAAAAATTTTGCTTTTTCCAAAACCATGGTTTTGGAGCCAAAACCATGGTTTTGGTTTTTGGGTGGGTGTTTGGGTGATTTATTCCCCAAACCATGGTTTGGGGTGTCACCCAAACACAGCCTTAATAATTGTTTAATATTTTTTCATATAATGGGAAACGGCCCCAAGGGAGATTATTACCCTCAACTAGAGTTGGTGATACGTGGGCTCAACTCACTGACCCGCTAAAAAATGGTGGGTTGGATTAAAAAAAATAAAAACTATTTGGATGCAGTCTTTTTTAACTTGAACCTACTAATCGCAACCTGCCATAGGCTAGCTTGCCAACCCACAAGCTAGCCTCTATTTTTTTTTTTACAAATTTTATTTTAATTTTAATAAGAAAAAATCTTATTATTTTCATTTAATTTACATATAGTTTTGTATTTTGTTAGAGACTTTGATTCTGAATTTGATTTCTTATTTTTTTAATTGTTTTACCACTTCTATAATAATAAAATAACTATTAAAAATGAATTATATGTTTATATTTCAAGTTTTGAGACTAATTTCATTATATAATTATAAGAAAATATAAAAATAAGGAGAATTTAGTCTATAAAAATTTTTAATTTAATTTAAAAATTTAAAAATAAATGTAAAAATGTAAAAAAAAATTGTAAAAAAAAATGGAAGTTGGAGGTCCACCAGCCCCCTGCGGGGTGTGCTAGCTAAATGTTAGCCTGTCAAGGGACAGTTCTTTTAAGAGTGATCTGCATGGGCTTCAGCTTGTGGTGGGCTGACCTGCCTTTACCACCTCCGCCCTTACCTTCATGGTAGTGGGTTGGGCCACCCACTTGCCTTATGTATATGTCTATATTTTATTTTATTTTTTAACTATCATTTATTTATTTTTAATAATTATATATATTTATCACTAAAATTATTATTTGCAAAGTAGTCATTAAGATTTAATTTTAAGTACCATTAATTAATCTCATTTTAATATAACTTAAATCCTAAAATTAAAAATTAATATGTCACAGGCAACATCATCAGCATCTATTAAAAGCTTTTGTAAATAATAGAATGAGATTTGTTAGAGCTTTTTCTCTAGAACTTGTTAATTTTCTTAATTATTTTCTTTCTTTTGCGTATGATATGTAACGCTTACATAGTATTTTAATGTCATTTTGATCATTTTATCAAAAAAAAAACAAAAAAGAAATGTAAAATATGGAATTTTTTTGGTGTAGTCTAAAAAGGACCTGATCAAAACAAAGGGCAACAGGGAAAAAAGGATTTGAGGGCTCAGTCCTAAATTAAATTACTACCTTACAGTTGAGTAATTTAGAGATATTAAAAAAGGTTACTAAATTATTTTAAATTATTTATATTTATCATTTTTATTCAAACTAATTTTTCTCACTTATAAATTGATATATAATCTAATAATTCATATAAGTATTTTAGAGTTGTAATATATGCTACAATTAAGTAATTTAGTAACTTTATTAATCTCTCAAACTAGTCAACTCAGTCTTATGTTAATGACCAAATGTAATATTAAATTTGGAGTTTTGTTTTCAAAAAAATTTAAAAATATAAGAGTTTTTGTGGTCGTCCCTCAGTCCTGATCATTAGGATCACTTTTTAAAATGGGTAGATTTTAGGAAAATGGGGTCTGGGTTGGACCAGCCTAGCAGTATTCAAATATATTTTAATATGTTCAAATGTTCAATTGTTGTTAAGATAAAATTTTATGCTATACCCAAAAGATGAGTGAAATGCTCATATATATATATATATATATATATGTGAGACTTATTATTCTTGTCATTAGTGGAAAACTTCATGAATACTAGCAAATTTAAAAAAAAAAAAAACTCTTCCAGTCTTAAATATAAAACGCATTTTGTAGTGTAAATTACATTACAAAATGAGTCTTATAATTAGGACCAAAGGAGTATAACATATATCTTACATAGTCTCTTCCTCTCCCAATATGTACACACACAACATCTTATATTTATCTCTAATCCTATTAAAATAACTAACATCTTCTACCCTACGTGAAAAAGAAGCAAAAGAACATTGAAAGAAACTAGAAAAAATGGTAAAAAAGACCTTAACAATAGAAAAATTACAAACACCAACCCATTACTATATTAGTATTGGTTTAGATAACAGTTTCTGTGAACGGATCCCTGCATACAATTTTTCAATATCTAGGGTCTTTTCTTTAATTTTCCCAAGAAACTAATATCCTTAAGGATAAAAATGGGACAGCCGTGAAAGTAACTTTTAGATCAAATGATATAAGGTGGATGCCGACAATTTGCAGCATTTGTTGATCTAGTCTAAGAACACCAAAGTTGCATATACAACTTAATAATGCTCGCAGACAACTGGGAATGAAAGTATGACCTGGAGCATGAATGTTCTTCCAGATAAAATATTGTATTGGATAATGATTATTGCAAATAAGGGCACGACAAAAGATACTTCTAGCCAGACGTTTCTTTTATATCACTGTTAACTACCCATATTCATTGCTGGAGTGTTTGAGGCTTGAAGAGGAGGGTTGCTAGGACAAGCAGGGATGTGAGTTAGCAAAGGCCAAATAGGAGAATGAAAGCGCTTCAAATATTTCATGAATAACTAGTTGTGGTAATGTAGCCTTTCCTTCATGAATTAGGTTCCTCTTGCGCTACAAAATATTAAACAAGACAATAATACCTTTAGCTATATCTATCTGATCCCAAGAGTGAAGATGAAACAAAAAATCTTTGAGCCATTGAAAAAGTTGAAGGGCTGGCAAATCAGATGGTCTACTTAAAAAACAACCAAACCAGATAGGTTTAGAGTAAGGCCACATAAACATCATATAATCCAGAGTTTCATCAACTAAACATCCAAAAGGACATTGACCTGTAATATTGAGGTGATGACCATGACGAATATCAACAAGTAATGCTCTATGCAATAAATTTCATATGAACAGCAAGTATTAACAAGGTAAGGATGGAGACCAAAGAAATTTTCAAAATAAATTAGAAGTTACTTTTGAATCCTTCGTAACTGTGTATAAACTCGAATGATATTTGTAACATCTTAATTTTTATTCTTAATATTTAAATAATATTAGAAAGAAATTAGTTCTTGGTCAATGAGATTTGCCTTATAATTATTTAAGTGAAGAGAATTTACTTAAAATATGATTTATGAGAATAAAATAAATTTAAAATAAAAAATGATTCAGTAAAAATAAGAAAATGAAAATGAAATAAAATAACAATGAGGGGAAAAAAAAAGGAGAAGAAAAGAAATTTATTCAATAAGAAAATCCCGCGCCACCCACAACCTGATCATGGTACACCGCTCACCCTCATGATACCCCTATCTTTTTTTTTTTTAAAATACTCAAGTTCAAAACAAACTAAGGCCCATTAAACTAAGGGCCTGTAGCCCTTTTGCATATTAATTAGCATGGGGTGTTTCAATTAATAGCACCTCACGTCCTCAGAGATGCACAAGACGCTGAGAGGATTGGCTCTGAATGCTAAAGTTTCCTTTTTAGTGTTGTTTATTCTTCTGTTTTATCCTTCCAAGCTTTGAGGTTGCCACTTGTAATCCAAAAAAATTAATATTACCTCACGTGTCTTGTCATTTCGAAAAGAACAGGGAACCCATGGCTGCTTCTTGGTTTTCTTCATCCATGCGGCGTCTCCATTTTCAGTTTAGGAGACAATTTTGAAACTTATTGGTAAGTAAAACTACTCTTATTCACTAAACTCTTCATAAAAATTATTATACTCAACCAAATCTATCTAATTGTAATAATTTTGTGGTGTTTAGAGAAAAGTTTTGGGTGTAGGATTTGGAGAAAGAGTTGAGTTTTAATGACAGAAGATTATATGATTGTAGAGCTGAATTAATAGATGATTTCTATTAGTTTAGTTTTATTTATAGGTTGACATGAGATTTTAAAATAATATGTTAGCTAAAAGCTCATTATTTGTGAGAAATATGATACCTGTACTACTTTTTATCAGAATACTCGTACTATGAAACTTTAGATTAGATTATTTATTTATGTATAGTTAAAGTACCATTGAATTTTGGAAAAATGACAAAAAAAAAAGAAGTTAAAAATTTTGTAAATACTAAATAAGGAATGTCAATAATAATTTGTTATCATTTGCAAATTCAATGTTTTCAACACCAAATGAAGTTTTGTTACCAAGCCTGATTAGGGATTTACTAATTTCCATTTTCCTTTTTTGTCATTTTCCCTTGAATTTTTAATGGTCTAATTTTGAGGTTTAAACTTGAAATAAGATTTTAGCATTTTAAATATAATAATTTCAGATTTGAGAATTGTGGTAAAATTCTTTTTATTGAAGTATATAACTTGGAGGTTAATGGTGGATTTAAATAAGTAATTTGAATTTTTAGGAAATTGTAATTTAGTGTTAGAATACTTAATAAGGCGTTATGAGAGATTTGAGATTGTAGCCTAGAATTAGAAACTTTAACTAATATATATATACATGCTTAATTGATTAATTACCTAGCTTTTGTTTTGATATGTCACTATATTGATTACATAAAATAATTATTGGATTGTTGGTTTCAGGGTTGATCTTGTGATAATCCTTTTTCAAATTTGGGTGAGAGGTAACTAATTTACACTTATTATGCATGCTTGTGTGTTGTTTGTGAGTGATTTTAAATTATATGGGATTTATGAAGTGCTATTTGTGATGTAATCATAAAATGTGTTTTCTAAGCAATGATAGATAAGTTAATAACTTATGTTTAGTTTATGTTTTAGATGTTTAGCCATTAGTTTAAATAGTTAGTTATATTTCATATCTTTGTTAGCTATTACCTATATAAGAACATATTTCTAAAATTTTGTGAATGTTTTTCTCATTGCAAATTAGAGTATTGAATTGCTCAGCATCTCTCATCTCCCTTTGGTTTTCTTTTTCCCTTCCCCTTCTCCTATTTCCCTCTTCTCCGTCTTTATATGCTTCTTATGACAGAGGCATAACAAGTGGTATCTAGAGCCTCAGGTTCTTAGTTATTCCCACCACAATTCCCAAAGTTATATGACTATTTCAAGATTGGTGACGAACAACAGAGCAATAGATAAATGACTTCAAGTCATGGAGGGTCAACTTGGAATGATCAGTATATTGCAAGAAATGATCAATGGCATGACTGACCAATTGCAAATCTTGGCTCACAGTGTTGAAGATATCCAAGCGATTTTCGCTATCCAGACACCTAACCATGATCATCCTAGAATTGAAAATCAAAATAATGATCCAAGAAACAACAACAGAGAAATGGGTTGACCTCAGCAAATGCAATTCACAAAAATGGATTTCCCTAAATTCTTTAATTGAGATGTTCTTGTTTGGATTCTTCGATGTGAAAGATAGTTTGAATTGGATGGAATAACGAAGGACATAAAAGTTAAAATAGCAAGCATACACCTCAATGGTGATGGTGCAGTATGCTACCTCCCTGGGACAAATATGTACCATTACTCAAAATATGTTTCGCCTCTGCTATGAATCTTCTATGGGCAACTTGCTTTTACCATGATAAAAAGGATTTCTCTTCAAATTTAACTCCTAGTTTGACTTCTGCTCTACAAGTCTTGAATTATGTGAGGACCTGTTAGTCAATGTACACTTATCACAGGTCAGAGAAGACATTTTAGGCCCAATAAGCATGTTTCGAGCTAGAACTATGCAAGAGGCTATGAGCCTAGCATATATGCAAGAACTCACTAATAAACAACTCAATGAGAAGAAGATGTGGGACACGGTTGCTTAACTCGCAACACCTGTTCAATTGATGGCATCTGGGTCACGCAATACATCTTCTTAGAGCAGAGTAAAGAAGGGCAATCAAATAGTGAGGCCCATTAGAAGGCAAAATTGAGCTTACTAGTGACAAAGTCCCAATATTTCTATTGCTAGGAGTAGGGCTAAGCATGCAACCCGGAACCCCGCCGCCCGCCTACAACCTGTTGAAATTGTGCCCGTCTAAGCCCACCCAAAAAAGAAAATAAATGGGCGGGCTTAAACAGGCAGGTTTACAAATTAAATAGGCGAGCTACGGGCACAGGCACGAGCTGCCCATACCCACCCATTTAGATTTTTTTTTAAAATTGAAAAAAAACAGATATAGATCAGACCAATGGTTAGGGGCTTAAGGGTTAGGACAAACTACAAGTCTAGATTCATCATTCAAGGCCCATCTCTCGGTCACTTACTCTTACTCACTCGGTGTTTCTGTCTCGGTGTCTCCACTCTTTACTAACCACTCTCCAAGTCCTGAACCTGAGTCCTGAAGTGTGAAGTCCACAGCACAGTGCACACTACCTCATCTTGTTACTTGTCTAATCTCTCGGCCTCTCACAGTATAGTAGTCATAGCTCATCATCGCGGCCACCCCACAACCACACCCACTTACTCTGCTGCTCAATTAGTCTGTTAGTCACTCTTCGGTCTTCAGCTCGCAGTCACTCGCGACTCGTCAGTTGTCCCTCTGCGTCTTACTCTCATCTTGTCTTTCGAGTTTTGTGTTTTCCTGTTCACCAGTTGCGCAGATGTAAATCGCCAGTTCGCACTTCGCCGATCGTGCAGATGCAAACTCCCTCTCCTTCTCCCTCTCCTAGCTCGATCTTTCAGTCTTTCTCGGCTCTCTCCATTTCCAGGTTCCCAACTCTAGCTCGACAACTCGGCAACTTGATCTCTCACGTAGGATCACCTCTCTTAGCCTCCCAACTCGATCTCTCAATCTCCCAATCAGTAATTGAAGAAATAATATTTATATCTATTCTGTTGTGCGCACACATGTTCATTACTTAGATCTGTTCTGCAATGATTAACTAATAATTCTATTCTGCTAAGCTGCAATTTCTATACTGAATTTGAAATGTTTCATGTGCTGCTCATCTATATATAATTATTATTGAAACAATTTATGTGGGAGGAAGGCTATAAGAAGAGAGGAATCAGTTCTTTTCTTGCAGTTTTGTTTCTATCTTGATCATTTTGTATTTTGTTTTGTGTTATGTATTCATTTCGAATCGTGTGGAATCCTATGTGATAAAACAGCAACACATTAATTAATCTTCTAATGATATTAGGATCAAATAGCTTTATTGCTTTTGTTGCTCTTGCTGAATTATCTTTGACTCATGCTGCTCGATTTTTGTAAGTATGTTTAAGTGAAAATTGGTTTTGTTTGAAGAAAATTGGGAACGTATGATTATTTTTGTTTCTGCTATTATTATTTTTGTTAAATTTGATTTAGATTGAGAAGGAAATTGAGGAATGGGACAAAGTCAACAAGAAAATGTCAAATGTAAGACTGTTGTGGAGGAAAATGTGGAAGTTCCAATTGAAGACCTAGGTACTATTGTTCAACATGGCAGAAATACTAATAAGAGACAAGATGCTGAAGAAGTACCACCATTGACGAAGAGAAAAAGGTAGCTAACATCTAATATATGGAATCATTTTACAAGAATGCCATTGACCCAAACCAAAGGGAAACATAGGGCGAAGTGTAATTATTGTAGCATAGATTATGCAAGTCATCCAACCAAAACTGGGATGAAACAGTTGTGGCACATTTTGAAAAGTGTCCTAAGAATCCAAACAAAGTGAGCAAGTCACAAAATATGTTTGCTACTATTTCTTCTTAATCATCTCAATCTTATCCCTTGTTTAATCAAGAAAGATGTAGAAGGGCTCCAGCAAGGTTCATCATAAGGGATGAATTGCCTTTTCGAGTTATGGAAGGGGAGGGTTTAAAAGAACTTTTGTAATAGTTTGAACTAGGTTTTAGATGCCACCACGATGGACAATTGGCAAGGATTATAACCAATTGTGTTTGGGGGAAGCAAAACGTTTGAAAAAAATATTTCAAGCGATCTAAATGCTATGTGTCCCTTACCACTGATTGTTGGACTTTAATACAAAACTCCAACTACATGTGTTTGATTACACATTGGATTGATGAGGATTGGACTTTGTAAAAAAAGATTTTGAATTTCTACCTCATTGAAAATCACAAAGGGGATACAATTGGTAAGCAAATTGAGGATTGCTTATTCAATTGGGGTATTGAAAGAGCATTCACAATTATAGTTGACAATGCTTCTTCTAATGACACTACAATTGCATATTTGAAAAAAAAAACAGTTAAAGAGTTGGAATGGTTTAATATGTGATGGAGAGTTTCAGCAAATGCGGTGTGCAGCTCACATTTTTAATTGATTGTTGGTGAAGGTTTGAAGGAAGTGAACAAGTCTATTGAACTCATTCGACATGCAATTAAATTTGTTAGATCATCTCCAACTCAACTACAGAAGTTCAAGGAGCTTATTGAAAAAGAAAAAATTGATTCGAAGAGTTCGCTAACCTTGGATTGCCCCACGAGGTATTGTTCACATTATACTTGTATTATTTTAACTTTATGTCAATTTCATTTGATAGTTCCTAATTGTTTATTTCTTGTTATGACATTAGGTTAAATTCAACTTGTCTTATGTTGGAGAATGCCGTTAAGTTCATCAAAGTTTTTGATAGGATGGAAGAAGAAGATCAAGATTACAAGGATTATTTTAAGAGAAAAGTTAAACTTGGTTCAAGCCAACATGATTATGCCCTAAATTATGATGATGACGATGATAATGTTGTTATCGACATAACATCGATTATGAGTACAGTTGAACCACCTAGTGCATATGATTGGAGTGTCGCCAAAGAGTTTCTTGGGTTTTTGAGGTTGTTCTATGCTAAACCCTTAAATTTTGTAGATCAAATTTTATGACAACAAGTACATGCTTTTAGCATATAGTTGTAATTCAGACTCATCTTCATCAAAGTGTAGCTAGTGACTAGTCTCTTTTGAGTGACATGAAAAGAAGGATGCAGACAAAGTATGATAAGTACTGGGAAAAAGCAAAAAAAATGAATCCACTATTGATCATAGCAGTGATCTTTGATCCTAGCTTCAAGATGACATACGTTAAGATTGCTTTTGAAAACATTTTTCCTGAACCTACAAAGCGTGAAGCCATATTGAAAAAGACTATGGATGTCTTGCATCGATTATATGATCACTATTCTTGTGTTGTTGAGGGTGATCATGGTAAAGCATCTAAATCTCAATCAACAGTGGAGCAACAAGAACTACATGATAGTGTTGGAGCTAGGGATGACATTGATATGCTATTTCATGATGACACTGATTCTATATTTCAAAAGTCCCTAGCTACTGCAGACATTGTTGTTAGTACAGAGAAGATTTCTGAGGTGGATGAATATCTTCAAGCAGATTTAGGTGGTTTTCATGATCCAAAATTTGATGTCTTGGCATGGTGGAAAGTGAATGCTTCCAAGTATAGAGTTCCTAGTGTGATGGCACATGACTTGTTGGCTGCACCTGTCTCTAGAGTATCTTCTGAATTAGTTTTTAGTACAGGGGGTTGAGTACTAGATAATTTCAGGAGTTCTTTATCTGCAAAGATGGTTGAGGTACTCGTATGTGCCCAAAATTGGCTATCCAATAATACCCCAAAACTCAATGGTCTTGAACTTGATAATTTTACTGAGAGTACAAATATTGTTACTGGTATCTCAAATTTCAATTATCTTTTCAATTTATATTATTTTCTCTTCTTGTTAAATATTAAGGAATTGATGAATTTATTTTAATTTGTTTTGTAGAGCAAGAGTTAGTAGTTCCAAATGCAGCCACCTCTTCAAGTAACCCTGAAACAAAAGAAGAGGATCATGATGATGATGATAAGTGATGTTGATGAGTGATGATTAACCTTTTAGTCTTTAGATTTCTATACTTGTAGTTGTTTTGCTTGAAGCTTGAATATTCAAAATTTAGCATGATGGATTGTGATTATAATGTATGAACTATAGAGCATGGAATATGGACTTTGATTAATTATGATTAATTATGCACTATGGAATATGGACTTTGATTAATCATGGTTAGGTTATTAATATCTTTTAAGTTTAAACTATCCAGGACTCCAAGTTGCCTCTTTTCATTAAATGGGTTGCCCACAACCCGCATAAACCCGCACATTTATTCTAGCCTGTTTAAGAACGGGCTAAATGGGTTGTATACGGGTACGAGCTAGCCTGTACTAGTGTAACAATTAACAAGCAGGCTACGGGTTATAGGCCAAGCTGCCCAACCTACTCGTTGCTCACCCCTAGCTAGGAGAAGCTTTCAAGGTACTGCAAGTGTCCCCAAAGGCAAAAGATGCTTCTAAACTATCCAGGACTCCAAGTTGCCTCTTTTCATTAAATGGGTTGCCCACAACCCACATAAACCCGCACATTTATCCCAGCCTGTTTAAGAACGGGCTTAAATGGGCTGTATACGGGTACGAGCTAGCCTGTACTAGTGTAACAATTAACAGGCAGGCTACGGGTTATAGGCCAAGCTGCCCAACCTACCCGTTGCTCACCCCTAGCTAGGAGAAGCTTTCAAGGTACTGCAAGTGTCCCCAAAGGCAAAAGATGCTTCTACACTTCATTAAATATGAGGAGGACTAGGAACCAAATGATGGGCAGAGGTTAGATGCAAAGGAAGAAGATGAGGATGGTACTCCTACCATTTCTTTACATGCTATCATAGAGTAGATGACTTAGACTCCATGACGCTTTAAGGCTATGTGGCAAAATGACCAATTCACATTTTGATAGATAACAGGAGTACCTATGATTTCCATGACTTAACTCTTGCTAAAACTTTTGGTTGGAAAGCTAATTACGAACATATCTCTCATGTGCAGGTTGTGGGTAGCAAGATGTTGAAAGTTCATGGCATTTGGAATGATTTTAAGTGGACAATACAAGGCTTGGATTTCACCTTTGATTTTAAAATATTAGAATTGAATATGTATGACATGGCACTAGGCATGAAATAGCTCAAAAGCATTAACAAAACTTTTTGGGATTGCAATGTGAAAGAATATTTATGTATTTCTGAGAAGATAATCAGATCTATAAACTACAAGCAAACCATCCTAACCTTGGAAAATCATTCAACCTAAGCCAAAGCTAAATCTCCTCTAAGATGGTCAAAAAATTTTATTGCAATTAGGGCACATTGAAGATTATGAAATAGAGTATTTTTTAGTTTCTAATATTGATGAAAGGAGCCCAGGGTTGGAGTTTGCATGGCAAAGTGACTCCACCTCATAAATTCTTCATTTATGTTTAGCTTTAGTTATTTGCCACCTACGGCATTGGCATACATTAAATTATTCTTGGATATTTGATGAGTTTGGTTTCATTAAACTCTTATCTTGTTGTATTTTGTTTGATTTGGATTCTATAAAAGAGCCCGATTTGGGGCTACATCAGCATTATGATTGGTAGTACATATATGGTAAATAAGCATATCTGATGTGTTGATTTAACTATTTTTATGGTAATTTATTCTTCTATTATAATTATGTCAATGAGGTACAAGAAAGGTTCTTTTTATAACCATGTTAGGAGTTCAATCGTTTTCTAACATGATTACATATTTGAGGTAAGTAAAATATTATATAACCATAATATGGTGTGTCGTGGATTATGTGTGTTTGTTCTTTTTAAGTGATGGTTATGTGCAGAATATGTTAAAAATGGTAAGTAAGTTGTAAAGTGTTGCACAAAATAACTTTTGTGATTTCTAAGATGTGTATAAAGAAACCAAGGAGCTCCTATCTTTGAGAGAGCTCCTAACTTTTGTAAGAAGGGATAGACCTAGTGAGCATTAAGACATACCGGTACCTAGTAGCTCAAAAAGATGTGATTGAAAAATTAATGAGCAGTCTACCACAAACAAGGCTTCTCTAAGAAAGTTTCTCTTTTTTTTTCCCTACCCTAATTTTGTTAGTGAAAAAGAAGGAGGGCTCGTGGTATATGTGCATTAACTATCAGGGTCCTAAACAAAAAGTCAGTCAAGAATCAATACCCAATTTCCTTAGTGTAAGGTTTGTTTGATGAATTAAGTGTAGCTTACTGGTTTACGAAGCTTGATTTGCGAGTTTGCCACAACCAGATCATGAAGGAGTATCATGATGTATATTAAACAACATTCTAAACCCATTCAGGGTGTAATACCTTAGCTTATAACCCCTTTTCATATCAAATAGGAGCAATTAGAACCACTCATTAAGTTGAAAAAATTCAAATTTTAAAATTAATATTCTCATGTTACTATTCATTGTGACTCTAAAAACTTGTCCAATTTTGAAAAATCATAACTAAATATAAAAAATTGAAATGAGATGGTTCTAAGTTCTATTTGGAACTTTTTAAAATATTTTTAAGGAAAAAATACTTTTGGTTGTGAATCCATCTCATGTGGGATGATCAATTTTCTAATTTTTTAGAATTTATGCCTAATTTTAGATAGGCATAACTTTTTGTACAAAAACTCAAATTTTAACAAATTACCATTCATTTTAAAGCTAAAAATGAGATCTATTGATCTTCCAAATTTCATGATCAAACTCCTCCATTTGTCCAAAATCACATGGACTCCATTATTGGTTTATTTTAGGTCATTTTTATCCCTTTCAAGTGTCATTCTTATATATTTATACCATAACAACCCATAGCATGCTTTTGCCATGGTTCACACCATATAAACTATTCTTTGCCTGTGTTACATGTCATAATGTAGTCATCAAGTCATCAAAGATATAGTTGATACATCACCGCAACACATTGTTCATAAGTTCATACAAAACACATCATAATCAACCTTCATGCTAATGCCACCTCCATGCCTTTCCCTTGAGCATTTACAGCCCCTAAGTGGTGTTGATTTAGTCATAAAGGAGGGTGAGATTTCATGAGTAGCAAAAAGCCCTCAGTTATAATGTTAAATAAGCAAAGCATGTCGCATGTTATGCACAAGATAACAATCAATATTCATCCCAGGGAAAGGGAGCAATATACCACATTAATAATCAACTCAATAATACATATTGCCAAGGTATAAAATGTAAGGAGTTAAGCATATTATCACATATCTAGATCTACCACATCATGTTATATAAATAAGGAATAACACATAGTAATGAACAATACAAGTTAACACTAAAATGGTAAGTTCTATGCTACCTCTTGATACACTTGATTCCTTGATTTCTTGTCCTTATTCTTGAGCCCTTTCTTGATCAACAATAATGCCCATCAAACACCAACAACAATAGTACTCCAAATCAATTGCATAGTCCCATCAAACACTTTAATCTAAAACCCTTATCCTTTAACCTTTATTTTAGGGTTTTAGTATCATCTTTCTTAATATAACTCACACATACTTTTCCTATATAATTTTTTATGTAGAATCCATATATAAACTTAGATTTATCGAAATCCAACTCCTCTCCTCACTTTTCTTCTTGGCCGTGAGGTAACCCCTGGGGTTTCAAAATTTCATTTTCAATTTTAACACTTCCAAATATATGTTCTCCACATAACCCTACACAAATTTCACTTGGAAGCACCAAAATAACAAAAAATCAAACCCTACCGTGGAGAACTAGCTCTGGCTGAAATATAGCCTTAGGTTTCACAAGTTGAAATCTTTCTAATAATAAGGTTTAAAAACTATCAATCAACCATTTTCTATCCTCTAATCCATATATAAACTTTGAAACATTCATATCTTATCATAAACCAATTTGGGCAGCAACTATACCTAGAGTTTCCAACCATCAAACTCCATCAAAATCATGTTTAAAACCATCAATTCATAGAGCATCATAGACTAGGACGGAAAACCAGGCTCTTACCTTGATCTAGGACCTGAATCCACTTAGGTTTGTCTTGTTCTTCTTCACCTCCTTCTTTCTTTCCTCTTGATAGAAATGGTCTGCCCCTTGTTGCTCTAATGTTGGCTGAAAATTGGCTAAGGAAGAAAGGAAGTGATATATATAAAATTGGCTCAAATTCTTACCATGCAGTAATTTTGATTACCATCCATTTTACCCCTTGTATACGTGGCACCATCTTGCATTCTCCTCCCTCATGATTTCACCACATATTCCCCCTTAGGTGTCCTCCAATTGAATGAAGATACTGCCTCACGGGACACTTAGCATACATGCGGGAAAATCATTATTTTTATTCGTAATTCCATTCTTGTAAGTTTTACCTTCAACAGATTGTATTATTCCACTTAGATCCTCTCCCTCCTCATTTTGGGCCAAACCAACTAGAGAAATGGGAAAATATTTTATCCCCCTAAGCTTATGATTATCACGCTGTATAATTTCACAATATCAGTTGCATTTTTCTTGGATCCTGCTAAATTCACTGTTTTCAAAAATTTATTTCTTTGTTCCAATAGCTTTCTTTTAATGAGAAGAGGTTCTCCTCATTTTTTTCATATTTTATTTGTCTTATAACTCCTTCAATTAAATTTTTTTCAGAATCGTCCTTTTATCAATATAACTTGACTTTAAATATTTTAAAGCTAACCTTTGCATCTCTAAAGGTGAAGAAAAATTTTAAAATTCATAATAACCCTTTAAATATTTTTTTCTTATTTTTTTATGAATTATTGAGGCCTCTAAATATTTTAAATAATTTAATTTTGGCCAATTTTTCTTTAATTAGCTAAAATTTCATAAAGTTATAGAAAATTCCAAAATAAATTATCTTCATGTTATTTTTATCTTTCAGGCCTTAAATACTATTCTAGATCATTTATTCTATTTTTCATGATTTTCTAAGAATTTTCTAAAATTTTTGGTACACTTGCCCAGTTTGTTTGTCTTTACCAGATATTTTAAAAATGACATTCCAGTCCCTGCTCAGGTTTCAGTTCAAAAGTTATTTTGTCTATCTCTACTTGTACCGAAAAGAACACCATATATCTCTAGAAACCCTATCGTAAGTATCTATCTGCTTGGATGACAATGAATTCACGCCAAGTATAAAATCAATATCATGAAATGACATACATATCAAGTCAAGAACAGTGTAACAATGAGCATATCAGACAATACAGTTCAAACACATACTAGAGGTTACTACTCTAGTGTTAGTAGGATGAAAACACACAAGTCATATGGCAATGTATCAACAGTAGGGCCTAATTGTCCAACACAATCATATGATATGAATGAATGGCTTGTGCCTGAATCAAATATTGCATATACTAGGCAATCATTTATACTGATCAGACCTTGGATCATTTTGGATGACTTAAGGGCCTCCTATTATGTAAGGGTGAACATTTTGCCTTATGTCTAAGGCCTTAAACCATCAACACCTTATACGCACTCCCTTGCAAAATGTTTGGGCTTATTGCATTGGTAGCACAGGTTGTGACCCATCATGCATGGTTGATTGCCATGATTCCTACCACATATCTTACAATTATTGGCCTTCTTGACAATATCAAACTCTTCTCGTCAATTTCCTCTCCTAGGCCTTTTACTTAAGTTAGGCCTCCTCCTTTTCTTACTGTTGTTGTAGGAAGTTCCCTCTGGCACCACTCTTGCAGGAGGTCTCTCGGCCCTCAGGGTTACCCTAGTTTGGCTATAGTGGTTCTCACTACTTTTAATGATTCAACACGCCTCCACTGCCTTATTGAAAACTTCAATCTGCCTTAGGGCCACCTTTTCTCCTAGTTTTGGTTTCAAGCCCTTAATCATTTTCTCTATGAACCACTACTCATTGTTCATGTGTTGTAGGTAGGTAGAATATTAGGACAATTTAATGTACCTTGCCAGGTACTCATCAAAAAATTCATTCTCCACTTGCCTCGCGGTAAGGAATTCTGCCTCTTTCTTATCCCTTACTGATAGTGAAAAACACTTCAAGTAGAATTGCTTCTTAAACACCTCCCAGGTAATAGGTGTTTTGTTAGCTTGAAGGACTATTTTTGTATT
Organism: Neltuma alba; assembly: GCF_004799145.2. Taxonomy (NCBI): domain Eukaryota; kingdom Viridiplantae; phylum Streptophyta; class Magnoliopsida; order Fabales; family Fabaceae; genus Neltuma; species Neltuma alba. The sequence goes on along the minus strand of NW_021635687.1, from coordinate 19,211 downwards.
CCTCCACCACCTATCATCTTCTCTCTCTAACTTATAGATAGCTATCTGGGCTTTCCTCTTTGATGAACACTCTAAAACTTTAAAAATTTTCTCCAGCTGAATTATCTAATCCTTAGCCACTTGCTCATCTAGGGTTCCCTCAAAAGCCAGTGGATTATTCTTGCGAAAGCACGTAATCCACTATTATAGACTATCTTGTTTCTATCACAAGTTGTGCCTACTCACCTATTGGTTCCTGAGGTCGAATTGGTTGGGCTGTCCCAGCCGCTCCTTGTTTAGGTTGCTGTATTTGAGCTATGGTTGCTACTACTGTTGCTAATATTGCAACGCCTCTCTCCTGTTCCTATCAAGCTTGTGTAACTCGTATCTCTTATATCATTTGTTATTGCTCGTCTCACCTATTTAGTATTATTTAAATAGGGTCAACAGGGGTTCTTCTATATGCTTCTCCTGCTTAAGTAGTTTGTCTTGTTCTAATCATTGTTGATTATTTTCCTCATTACAAAAAGAACAGAGTCGTTATATATGTACTCTCTTATATTTTATTCATACTTATGTATTTACAATAGCATAGCCAAAAGATTAGTCACAATCATAATCAGTCACAACCATTCATCACATAATTATACAGTTACTAAACTAACTACTTATAATTGAAAAGGAAACAAAAGGTAGATATAACAAAAATCTCTAAGACATCCACTAGCTGATCAAAAGTACACATGTCAATGTTGTCACAAATCCCTTTAATCTAATCTTGCTAGATGCTGGTCTTTGGGAATGTGGCAAACAAAGCCATTCCCCAAGCAGTCTTGTCTAGGTTTTGGTGCTCCTTAGTGACCAGCTTATGTAGCAGCCTGATCTGATAAAGAAACTCCAGATAGATTGTGGTATACTGGTTCTCTGTTCTACTAATATGTCACCCCTAGAACTTGAATCCTTTATCAGGTTCCTAAGTGTTTGAAATTCCTTTTGTACTTGTAATGGTCTCTTTTTAATAGGTAAAACTTTTGCCCTACTAGGACCTGCCTCATTAGGGTCCTACATCATTACTATCTGGTCTGGGTACTGGAACACTTTGAGTATTTCAATCATGTCTATATCTAATACCATGTTTGATGCTACCTCAAACTTATTGTGCTCTGGTAAACAAAACATATACTCTAATACTAAATAATAGGTTATAGGAGGGACAAGATCCTCCTTTTGCTAAAACTAGTAGTCAGGGCACGGATCCCTAATCATTCTCTAATTGACCGTTTTCTCTGAATGACTTTCTTCACAACAGACCATAGTAATATTTTTCCTCCAACTTACTCATACTATAATGAATTAACCAATGCACAACACAATTTTTCACAATCAAAGTACACAATAGCATGCTAGAACCTTTGCTTTGGTACCAAAAATAAAAACCTTACCATATAACCCTTTTTCACATCAAATAAAAGTAACTGAAACCACTCATTAAGTCCTTAAGTTGGGAAAATTTAATTTTTAAAATTAATGTTTTCAGGTTACTATTTATTGTAACCCTAAAAACTGGCCCAACTTTAAAAAATCATAACTAAATCTAAAAAAATTAAAATGACATGGTTTTAAGTTCTATTTGAAGCTTTCTAAAAGATCTTTAAGGAAAAAATACTTTTCACTATGAATCCATGTCATCTGTTCCCATTTTTCATGCAAACATACACTGTTCATGCGGTCAATTTTTCAATTTTTTAAAATTTATGCCTAACTTTGGATAGGCGAAACTTTTTGTACAAAAATCTAATTTTAATGAATTATCACTCATTTTAAAGCTAAAAATGAGATCTATTAAACTCACAGGTTTCATGATCAAACTCCTTCATATGCCTAAAATCACATGGACTCTATTATTGGCTCATTTTAGGTCATTTTTATCCCTTTCAAGTGTTATTCTTGTATATTTATACCATATATAGCATGCTTCTACATACTTCACACCATATAAACTATTCTTTTCTTGTGTTACATATCATAATGTAGTCATCAAGTCATCAAAGATATAGTTGATACATCATTGTAACACATTGTTCATAAGTTCATGCAAAACACATCATAATCAAGCTTCATGCTAATGCCACTTCCTCACCTTTCAGTTGAACACTTGTAGCCCCTAAATAGTATTGATTTAAGCATAAAGAAGGCTGATATTTCATGAAAATTTTAGTAGCAAAAAACCGCAATTAGAATGTTAAACAAGCAAATCATGTCACATGTTATCCAGAAGATAACAATCAACATTCATACCATAGAAATGGAGCAAGATACCACATCAATAATCAACTCAATAATACATATTGCCAAAGCATAAAATACAAGAACTTAAGCACATTATCACATATCTAGCTCTACTACATCATAGCATATAAATAAGGAATAACACATAGCAACAAACAATGCATGTTAACATTAAAATTGTAAGTTCTATGTTACTTGTTGATACACTTGATTTCTTGTCCTGATTCTTGAGCCCTTTCTTGATCAACAATAATGCCTATAAAACAACAACAACAACAATGGTACTCTAGATCAATTACATAATTCCATCAAACACTTTAATCTAAAACCCTAATCCTTTTACCTTTATTTTAGGGTTTTAGTATCATCTTTCTTAACATAACTCCCACAAGTTTTTCTTGGATGATTTTTCATGTAGAATCCATACATAAACTTGGATTTATCAAAATTGAACTCCTCTCCCCACTTTTTTTCTTGGCCGAGAGGTACCCCCTAGGGTTTCAAAATTTCATTTTCAATTTTAACGCTTCCAAAAAAATGTTCTCCACGTAACCCTACACAAATTCACCTTCTAAAATCATTGAAAGCATCAAAATAACAAAAAACACATCCTACCATGGAGAACTTGCTTTTTCCAAAACATAGCCTTAGGTTTCACAAGTTGAAATCTTTTCAACAACAAGGTTTAACGACCATCAATCAACCATTTTCTACTATCTAATCTATATATAAAATTTGAATTATTCATATCTCATCATAAACCAATTTGGGAAGAACCTATACTTAGAGTTTCCAACCATTAAACTCTATCGAAATCGTGTTTAAAACCATCAATTCATAGAGCATCATAGACTGGGAAGAAAAACCAAGCTCTTACCTTAATCTAGTACCTCAATCCACTTAGGTTTGGCTTTTTCTTCTCCTCTTCCTTCTTTCTTTCCTCTTGATAGAAATGGTGTGCCCTCTGTTGCTCTAATACTGGCCAAGAATTGGCTAAGGAAGAGAGGAAGGGGTATATATAAAATTGGCTCAAATTCTTACTATGTGGTAACTTTGATTACCATCCATTTTACCCCTTGTACACTTGGCATCATCTTGCATTCTCCTCCCTCATGATTTCACCATATATGCCCCCTTAGGTGTCCTTCTATTAAATGATGATGCCACCTCATGGGACACCTAGCATACATATGGGAAAAATTACTATCTTTTATTCATAATTTCATTCTTCCAAGTTTAACCTTCAACAAATTGTATTATTCTACTTAGGTCCTTTCCCTTCTCATTTGGTGCTAAACCAACTAGAAAAATGGGGGAAAATTTTATCCCGCTAAGCTTATGATTATTACACTGTATAATCTCACAATATCGGTTGAATTTTTCTTAGATCCTATTAAATCTACTATTTTCAAAAATTTATTTCTTTATGCAAATAGCTTCCTCTTAATGAGAAGAGATTCTTCTAATTTTCTTAGATTTATCCTATAACTCCTTCAATTAAATTTTTCCTAAAATTGGTCCTTTACCAATATAATTCGGCTTTAAATATTTTAAAGCTAACTTTTACATCTCCAAAGGTTAGAAATAATTTTAAAATTCATAATAACCTTCAAATAATTTTCATCATTTTTTCATGAATTATTGAGATCTCTAAATATTTAAATAATTCAATTTGTCTAATTTCCTCTTAATTAGCCAAAATTCTATAAAATTACATAAAACTTTAAAATAAATTATTTTCATGCTATTTTTATCTTTTAGGCCTCAAATATTGCTTTAGACCCTTTATTCTATTTTTCATGATTTTTTGAGAATTTTTTGGAATTTTTGGTATACTTTCCCAGTATGTTCTATCTTGACTGGATATTTTAAAAATGATAGTCTAATTCATGCTCATGTTTCAGTTTAGAAGTTGTTTTGTCTATCTATCTACTTTACTGCTTGACCCTTGGTCTGTTTTATATTCTCTATTTTCAGGGTTAAAATTAACAGGATGTGACACAGGGCACTATAATTAGTTGGTGATGTCATTTAGCTCAACCAATGCACCCGCCACATTTCAGGGAACTATGAATAATATTTTCAAACCCTATTGACAGAAATTTGTACTTGTATTTATTGGTGACATATTGATCTATAATGCTTTTTGCATGTCATTAGTCTCATGTGAAGGTAGTACTGTAAATTTTAAGGAACAATAAGTATTATGTCAAAAGGGAAAAGTGTAGCTTTACTGTAACTTCAGTGGAATACCTTGAACACATCATTGGCAATAGAGTGGTTTCTACTAATCCTAAGAAGATTCAGGCAGTCATGAAGTAGCCTGAACCCTCTACTGTGAAGCAATTAATAGCATTCATAGGGTTAGCTAGCTATTATTTGCAGTTTATCAAGAACTATGGGACTATAGCATGGACTCTCACTGTGTTGCTAACGAAGAATGAGTTTCCTTGGTAATGAGAGGCTAATGAAACTTTTCGGCAACTCAAGGAGGCTCTTACTTTAACTCCAGTGCTTTCTCTACTTGATTTTTATAAAGATTTTATTATGGAAGCTGATGCATGTGGGATAAGCATAAGAGCTATGCTTATGCGGCATGGACAACCTCTTACATTTTTTAGCATAAGATAATCCCCAAAACATCAAAAGCTCTCGATTTATGAGAAGAAAATAATGGCAATAGTGTTAGCTACCTTACAATAACACTAATATTTTGAAATAAAGAACTTTATTATAAAAATTGACAAGCAAAGTTTGAAACACATGTTGGGGTAGCACTCAACATTTCTTTTCAGCAATTTTGGGTTGTAAAACTTGTTAGGTTTGACTATGAGATCTAATACAAGGCCAAAAATAAAAATATCGTGGATGTCGCTCTATTTAGAATGCTAATATAGCAATTGATGCAACTGGCCTTTGATACATCTTCTCCTTTTCTTTTGGATAAAATTAAGGCAAATTAGGATCAAGATGATGCTATCTTAGCTATAAAGCAAAGGGTACAATAAGAAGATGGGCAATTGAGTCATTTTACTTGGGATGGAGACTTGTTGAGAATAAAGGGCAAGCTGGTTATAGGGTATGATCAAGTATTGAGGTAGCAAATCTTAGAGTGGATGCATACTAGTCCTCAAGGAGGATATTTTGGTATTCAAGCTACATTCCAGTGTGTTAATAGCCTATTTTGCTGAAAGAAAATGATCCAAGACATTATTAATTTTATCAAACAATGTCACACTTATGCAAGATACAAATATGAAGCCAATACTTTTTTTAGATTACTATAACCATTATCTATTCCAAGTAGGATTTGGAAAAGCATTGCAATGATTTGCATTGATGGGCTCCCTAAGTCTAATGGGAAAGACACTCTTTAGGTTATTGTAGATAGAATAAGCAAATATGTTCACTTCATACCTTTATCACATCTATGTTTAACCTCTATTTTTATTCAAGTATTCATGGACAATGTGTTTAAGCTTTATGGTGAATTTCTACAACCATAGGAAGTTCTCAAAAGTTGGCTCTTAGGTATTTTGGACCTTATAAAGTCTTGGAATAGATGGGGTAGGTGGCCTAAAAGTATTCCATATTTCTATGCTGAAACTATGCCCTAACCCATTGATTAAGCCTGGACATCTACTAATTGATTTTCCTAAGCTACCTATAGTTCAAAAAACAAAATAAATTCTTAATAAAAGTGTTGGCATGAAGAAGCAGAGGATAATTATAGAAATTTTGGTTCAATAGAAGAAGAACCTTAATGAAGAAGCTTCTTACATGCCTTTATTCAACTTCAACAATAATTTCTAAACTTCATTATACCTAATCCTTAAGGGCAAGGATCCTTTGAATATGGGTGCATTTGTTATGTAATTGTAAAGCGTGTTTTCTAAGTGAGGGTATATAAGTCAATAGCTTATGTTTAGTTTATGTTTCAGGTGTTTAGTCGTTAGTTTAAATAGTAAGTTATATTTTATATTTTTGTGAACTATTGCCTATATAAGGACATATTTTCAAAATATTGTGTGCATTTTTCCTATTATGAATTGAAGTATTAAATCACCCAACACATCCCGTCTCTCTCTAGTTTTCTCTTCCCCACTTTTTCTTATTTCCCCTACTCTTCTCCTATTTCCCTATCTTTCTCCATAATAGAGTGCTAATGTGTATCCCTTTTCATCTATTTAAGTATTCCAAATGATTAATAATACATGACAAGACGTTTATCGCCAGAATATATAAATACGGTGATAAGGGATCATCTTGTCAAATGCCTCTAAAGGGCATAATAGGATAGGACAACCTGCCATTGAATAGAAGATGATACTATACTGAAACGATACATTGTTGGATAGGATTGATCCAATTTAGAGGAAAATTCATTCTTTTTAAGACAATGGCAATAAATTCCCAAGATAACTTGTTGAAAGCCTTGGAAAAATCTTCCTTCAATGTAGCTAATTTCTCCTACTGTGTCTTGTAGTGTAGATATGATTCATAAGATCAACTGTGAGCATTATAGTATTTGATATTAATCATCCCTTTAAAAAAGCACTTTGAAGCTAGGAGATGTATTGATGCAATGGTACTTTCATGCAGTTTACTAAGACTTTGGAAATAATTTTGTAAATCACATTGCAAAGACTGATGGGCCTAAGGTCCTTAAAAGTCTAAGACTTATTAATTTTGGGAATGACAGTTATAATTGTTTTGTTAACTAATCACTTCAAATATATCTTGCTAAACCAAGGCGCAATTCCTTTTGAGAAAGTCTACCAGAAACCCATTAAAGCCCAAAGCACTATCTTTAGGAAGGGAAAAATATCATCATGAATTTCTGATTGAGATAAATGAGAGAGGAGAGTAGCAGCTTCCAAATCAAATAAGAAAGGAATAGGAATTTATTTAAGCTCTTAAAAGACTATGTTAGAGTTACACATCTAATAGAAGATTGATAGGTAGCATTAAAGTGATTAAATAACATTATACTTAACTTTCTTAACTATCTGTCCTTCTACCATTTTCTCATTGTAGGCGCCTAATCACATTCCCAGAAAGCCTTCAATTAACAAAGAAATAAAGTATCTTGTACCTTCCATTTAATCTTAGCCTGTTATTGCCAATAACTACATTCATAATCACAAAGGAACTCTAGCTCCTAATGGGCTTCTTGATAGCACTGATTAATTCTAATGAAGGAAATGAAATAAGAAAAATTTAAGAAGACAAGTAAACCATCTCGTTCTCCATCTCTTTGATTTGAAGAGAAAGGTTGCCAACCTAATGCTTACTCTAATTACTCAATGTGTAGAGAGTCTTGCTTAATTTTTATTATACTTTGAAAGAAAGGAATCTTGAATCAGGGTTATGGCAACATTATGATATTATCTCATAGTAGTCTTTGAAATCATACCAAAAGGATTCTAATTTCTTAAGACGAGTTTGCTTGAATAAAACCTTTATGGACATAAGAATTGGAGTATGATCAAATGAAACTAAAGTAAGAGTTCAAACAAGAGATCAAAGGAAGGAATTGATCCAACTAAGTTCAATCAGGTCCACTTTTCTTATTGCTTCATGTAAAGGTAGGTCCTTGTTAAATGAGGTTAATTAGGTTATAGCTATTGATGCAATAATGGAAAGCTTGAACGCCACTTTGATAGAATGGCACTTGGAAAAGCTTTACTTAGGCCGCTTTCCCAATCACTTTGACATAATTGAGAGTCAAGAAAAGAAGTTGATCCTGAATAGCAAAAAAAGTAGGGTATTCCATAATGTTATCCCTCAGAATCAATATAGGAGCTGGCAAACAAACTCTTTAGGTAGGAAAAAGAGATGACCAGATGTCTCACATGATGAGGATCTCTTCCTCTTACTTATCTTAGTTAATGCCCTTCTAAGTTTCTTTGCCTTCTCTAAACTCATAAATTTAACTTTTGAATTGCCATATGTCTTGATTGAGGAGACATCATACACTAGAAGTGCATTCACCTCAAGATCCTTTTTTTGATGTTGTTTTTTTATTACTATGAGTCTCCTGCATTGAAATTGATTTATCTTTTTTAGTAAAGTAATTCTTGTTATATTTTTTAACCTAACAAGGATTTGAGGCTTCTTGTTTGTGAGAAAGGAAGCCTAAAAAAAAGTACATTCAGATAATTTTCAAGCATGAAATTTTTTCCTAATCATAAAATTATAATTAGAATCAAGTGACGCTTCCAAAATTTAGCTTAAGCTAAGGGACAAAGTGTCCCAATTGCTCTAGTTAATATATTTATCTTATTAAACTTTGACACCAAGACTTATTTTTCCACAATACTTTTAAATGGAGCTTTTAAAAAACATTCATTATCAACTTTTATGAAGCATTGAATGTTCAAAGGGTCTCTAAGCATTTGTAATTTATGCTTAAAATTTACCAACTATTTTCTATCAAAATGATTCCCAAAACCCATAAAAATATTGCTTGATGCATTAGAAAATGATGAAGAACCTTAGGAATAGATCAAGATCGACTAAGCTGGTAAATTAAATACCATTGTCTAATACAAAGTTGCAAAGTAGAAGTAGGTTGTGTTTTTCTTCCAAGAGACCATTGAAAACCATACCTACAACAAGGTCACCCATATAAGGTTGAAGCCATCAAAGAATATTGAGATTATGAGAACTCAAAATACCTAGAGGTAAATCAAACATATCCACACAAAAAAGAGCAATAGTTTATAGAGATAAATTCCACCAAAATCAACTTAATGTGCCAAATCAAGTCTAGGATATGGAATGGTGAATCTATGTAAAAAGAACCCCTGGTTTTATTTGGGAAAAGGAGAAGAGAGTCCAAAAGGTGCCATAAGTTACCACTAACATCCAAATTAAACCATTATCAGATAATACAAACCAACAATTGAGAAGGAAGACATTTAATAATCCATCATTAAAAATTAAAAGTCTAATCTAACCTTCGGATTTAAAGAAAACCATGATAGCATTCAACAAGCAACCCAAAATAAAGTTGTGGGGGAAAAAAAGAGACATAGACTTAAAGAGAAAATATCAAAGCCATTAAAGATATGAATCATGTAATAGGGAAAGAAACTTAGGGTGCTGATTTTGTCTCTAGTCATTAACTCTCTTTCAATAATTAAATAAACCTCCATTACCAAACCTAGAAAGTGGCGCCACCGATTCTGTCAAGTTTGCTTTTAATTAGTTCTGAATCTGGTAAACCCTTAGTCGAGGTTTTAGCCAAGAAGTAGGGAACTCCTCTACCTTCTAATTACAAACTTGGTCCAAACAATTAAGCATCAAATTTATATTCTGTGAAAAAAAAATTGAAATTACTTAAATTATATGTATCAGTAAAATAGTTCTAACTAATTTATGTCTTAATTATTTTTATCTTTCCACTTCTCTCTTTAATTATTGCATATTATTTTCTTAAACCTTGCATAAATCCCCCTTTTACATGTTATCATGGTAGAAAAGAATTGACCATAGTAGAAGGGATTGAACCTCCACATATTTGATGCAATAATAAATAATAATAAGTATTTGGGTTCCCAAACAAGATTTATTAGTGGGTTAGGACATTTGAAGCCCACAACATAATAATTTCCAATCAATAGCCAAAAATCATAATCATAATATCATTAGTTATCCAAAATATGATCACAATACATAATACTCCTCTAGTCCTAAATATAAGATCTATTTTGTAGAGCAATTACTTGGGTTTAGCCCAAGAGAAAATAATTTTCACCATATAGTAGCATCAATAATTATTAGGCAATGCCCACCACAACAACAAAATACCATATCAAAGCTTAAGGTTATGCCCAAAGCAAATCCTAGTATGCAACATAATGCTTTATGCAAAATGGTTAATCAAAATAGTCATAAATTTTGACAATATATATTAGACTAAGCACATGTTATAAAATGAGACATATAAGGATGACAAATCAAATCAAGCCTCAAACACTTCTCTTGAAATTAGTACCTAAACTCTCACCTAAAAAAATCATAAACAAACATGAGGGGAGTTAATTACATGGACTTAACAACAAAAATTTCTAATTTAATACTATGCTCAATCCTTAATCTAAGAGTTAGTTAATGTGTTATATTTTGTCCTAAATATAAGATCTTAATCTACTTTGTTTTCCAAATTTATAGTTTTTACCCAAAATATTCCTATTAAATGTAAGGGATTCTCACCAAGCTAAGAGGTAGTTTCTATACACACAGTTACATGGGAAAATTTAGAGAAATCAAGACACACTTGTTACAAATAATCAACTTAACTAATTTTCTTAATATTTTTAAATTAGTTATCTAGCTCTTATATTAAGGACCAAATATAGTAGATATGCAAGGAATGATTACAACATAAGCAGGTTAAACAATAATTCATATAACATAAAGTATAATTAATCTTTCAGAAACAATAATGGTTCAAGAAATCATTAAATGTGCATGAAACTCTTTCAATCATTCTTATAACCTCTAACAAAACCCATGAGCTAGTAGCATATTATAGGATCTATCCTTTTAACAATACTGCACCCACCGTACCAATAGTATGGTGTAACTTGGCCAAAAGCTACAAAGCAAGGTTTTTCTACAGAAAGGTGCCATGTGTCTTGAGTTGACCCTTAACCTAGCCCAAAGAAGGGTGATACCAAGAGCCCTAAAAATACTAAAGCCAACTACTCTACATCAAATTGGTAAGCCATGGCATGGTTTGGGCAAGGTTGGGAAAAGTGTGGGTAAGTCCTGGCATGGTTTGGTAGTATAAAGAATTAATCCTTCCATAATCACAACATCATAACTTAGAATAATTTAATATGCAATCCAACAATTCATCACAATAGCTTCAGTATCAACAGTCTCTTCTCACAATCATAATTTAATACCATACTTTATCAATATTTTAATGAATAGTTCAAGCCCACTTAACTGTGAGGATGTAGCTAATGAGCAGCATTCCCCATCTTTTATGAGACATCGCCTAAGGGTCAACAAGATTCCATAGATACCATTTGGAAGGATATCAACAATAGACAAATTTTAAAATTTTGGCACCATTGTGGTAGTAAATTAGAATCACTACAAATATCATATTTGCAGTCAATCCATGTACCACAACTAGTAGTAGTTTATCATGCAGTTACTAATGTTGTGGTTAGCTAAGCCAGTATGCGTAGAGGTTTGGGAAAATGCTACTAAATCATTTGTCACAAATAAGTTTACAACAACTTGATAAATCATTACACACATCACCTATAACAGTTATAAATCACAATAAATGCAAGAAATAACTGTATTTAAGTGCTTAAATTTTATAGTGCTTGAATAATTTATGATGGAGAAAGTGGTCGACTATCGTTTGCTATTAAGGTTAGTTAGCAATTATATGGTATTTCCATATAATAAATAATTTAATGTAATTTGTTGGTTGCACTTTCGAGCTGTGACTTCTAATGTCGCCATTGAAGCTACCATTAAGCAGTGACATTATAAATTACTGCTGAAGGTATTCTTTAGCGGTGATATTAGAAGTCGCTATTGAAGGTATCTTTTAACAATGACAAATTCAGCAATGATTTAATATTCAATGGTGACTCATTTTGTTACTACTAATAAGTATTGGCGATGGCCGCTACAGTAATGACTTGGCAGTGATTTTTTGACATTCAACAATTATTTTTGTCATTGCTAAAAGTCAATTTTTTATAGTAATTAAAAAATAATTTATTTAGATAAGTTCTTATCAATTCTTAATTAACTCACATGTTTTATGAACTTGAATTTGTGTAGACATGTATGTATACCTACAACGATATTTATTAACATTTCTTTTTACAATTTTTTTTGGGTCTAGTGATGTGTATTCGTTCTGTATAGTACGTTTATATCAACCTCAACTTCAATGAAAAAGTAGGCTTTTATAACATATTTTTCTATCTCAATTATTCTGTCCCAAATTTCCTAATTTAGTAATGTGGTTGAACTTAGAAACACATAGATATATACTCCCTTTATTTCCTTTTATCTCTGTTACTCCTAAAAGGAAAATTTGTTTTGACTTATTTGCAATATTGATTAGAAATTTTGCTTTATGAAAGTCAAAATTATATTAAAAGAACATAAGCTTACATAGTTCCATCATAGTATGGCCCTACATAATTAGAAAGCATAGAATGAAAAAGGGAGCAGATGATAAAGAAGATGAAACAACAAGAAAATCTAGACAAAATCATTTTCAAATCCTACCAAATGACTAATTCATGATGATAGAAGGCTGTCAAATTGAACTCCTCTTGTTGAAGCAAATGATTTCCAAGGAATCCTATATAGTCTCATGAAGCTGCCTTCTATAAATGATTTAATAAAGAGCTGCACACAAACAACTGTGTAAGAAATGATTGGTTGAGCTATCTTTTTTTTCTAACAAATGCACAATACAAGTTTTCTTGAACTACAAATGATGACATGAGAATGTATTTTTCTGTAAACTTTGTTCTTGTACAGCAAAATGAACCACTCTTTCTTCAAAAAGGCAATCATTGATAGAGCACTTGGTGTGAAGAAGTAAGATATGCTTCTATTTTCTCATTAGAGAAAGCTATAGATTAAAAGAGATTAAATGTCAAGGACTTCTCTAATGACCTGGTATGGTGAATGAATGATGCCATTATGAACAATAATATTTCTTTCATGCCATATGACATTTAGAAGGATAATTATTCCTTGCATAATATCATGAAGGCCATCCAAGTGAAGAGCATAGAATGTAGACTTCAACCAATTCAAAAAATATGAAAAAGAATGTCCTTGAAATTTGATTGAAAAACTACCAAACCAAATTTTTTTGGCATAAGGACATGAGATTAAAAATATGCTCAAGAGTTTCATCATCATCATGACCAAAAGGACAATAAATAGAAGAATTGAGATGATATGCCATAAGAATATTTGCAGCTGGTATTGCTTGATGAAGTAATTTCCAAATAAAGAGCAAATATTTAAAAGGTAAAGAAATAGACCATAAAAAGCACCAAAAGAGCCTATTGAACTAGCAATAAAGGATGCAGAATGTGAAAGAAACTTATAACCATCTTTGATTGAATAAAAACTGTCTAGTTATCCTTTCAACTAAGTAAATCTTGCCTGTTGTAGTAAGACAATAGAATTTGCAAAATATTCTCCGCAACATGGGAAGAATATAAGGATAAGATAAGGGGTAGATGGGCTTCTAGTTAAGGCCCTAGAGAAAGCTAAGCCTACTTGTATGGGCTACTAGAGATGGTGGTTTAGAGGAATATTTGAGCCTGATCCTGCATTCCATTCCAAGTTAAGTGATAATTTCCGCATTTTCCAATAGGCCTTTCTAGATCTAAGATAAGTTTTATGGTTTCTTTACAATGGATGATAGAGATAAACCAGTATACTTTAATCTGAGTGTTTGAGCCAAAAGAGAAGGAGTCTTTAAGTTGATGATTCTTCAAACCTGCTTAGCTAGAAGACCTTTATTTACCAAATGAATTGATCTAACACCAAGGCCACCCCTGTTAATTGGGAGGAACATGATATCTTTTTTAAGGAAATGAGCTTACCTCTTTTCACCTATTATGCCCCATAAAAAATCTATACATCTTCTATATATAGAATCACAAATATATTGAGGCATTTAATGCAAGATAAGATAGGTATATTGACTGTACTTAGAATAGATTTGATAAGGGATAGCCTTGTTTCTTGTGATAATAATTTAGCTTTCTAGGCAGAGGTTCGTCTCTCAATTGCCTCAATGACTTGGTTGTAAATGAGAGATTTATTATTGTTAGTGGCAGTCTCACCCAAGAGGGGGGTGAATTGGGTGAGATAAAAATTTACGGAAATTAAAAATAAATACTATCGAAAACAGAGAGTATAAGTTTAGGAAGATTTCACCGTAGAGAGGAAGACATAGGATTTATACTGGTTCGGTCTTAACCACTTGACCTACATCCAGTCCTCAGAACCACCTCTGAGTATTTCACTATCTTCCAAGATTGATCGGGCTCTTGGCGCCTCTGTACAGTAATTGAGTCACTCAATCACTCCCCCTTACTTCCCGTAAGGTTACAAACCCACTCAAGAGTCCACACTCTTGAGTATCACACAAATGTAATTAATGATGAGTGAATAATCTCTCTTACAAAGTGAATAGATGATAAACACTGATGCTCAGTATAATGAAAGAACAGAGTATTGAATGCAACAGTAAATGATCGTAGACGGTAGCTCGGGTATTTAATTCTCTTTCATTAATGCTTCTTCGCACCTTTTATAGTTGAGGTCGTTAAGTAGCCGTTAGACGGAAGAGCTTCTCGCTGTTGTGACTCTGTTTGTGTGTTTTTCCAATTGCAACGGTTCCGCCATTAATGCTTCTGAGCTTCTGACAAAGTAGGTTACAGGCTACGTAATCATCCGTTGAAGAGCCGTTGGGATTTTCCTTCGTAATCTGCAACAAAACTTTTACTCAATAAGTTGATCTTTGCAGTGTAAGCCTTAAAGCAAAACTGAATAGGTGATAATATGATTATTCATTGTTTTTAGGTGGAATCAAATGTTTGTTGAATATGCAGAATAATAATCTGAACATATTTGATTAAAGTGCTGATCGATCATTGGTTGATCGATCAGGTTATCGATAATCAGAGTGAAAGCTTTTGACTCAGTTAATGAGGATTATCGATCAAGTGATGGATCATTGCTTTATCGATAAGTGATCGATAAAATGCAGCAGAGACACTTATGCTGATATGTAAACCAGAGAAAGATCAGAGTCACTTTTGATCATAAATCACTTAGCAAAATAATCAAGATGATCATGCATACTAAAAACAGTTTGAAAGAAAATAGATAATTGAATATGAGAAACATCATAGCTAACTGAAATTGAATCGAAGGAGTTCCATGATCGATCAGTTAATTGAATACTTGTTGATCGATCAGATTATCGATAATCCAAATGTTACAGAAATGAAACTTCAGTCAATGTTGATCGAACACATTATTGATAAACACATGATCGATAATGTTATCGATAAACACCATGTGAAAAATATTCAGTGAAGACCAAAGACTAAATGGATTGATCGAATAGGTGATCGATCAGTGAATGTTCGATCAAGTTATCGATAAAATGTGAGACAGAGACTTTATCCTGAAGCATTTTATCGATCACGTTATGTGAAAAAGAACTATGCAGAATGGTTCAATTATTGATAATGTTATCGATAATTTGACTATAGAAGAATCAAGTAAGAGCAGATGAAACACTGATTATCGATCATGTGATCGATAATTTGGTGATCGATCAGGTTATCAATAAGCAGCTTTGATAAGTACCTGTAGTCAGAGAGTTAACAAACAATATTCGATTATATTATCGATAAATGGTTGATCGATAGTGTGATCGATAAATGATGACAAAATCAAAGTATAGAACGAGTAAAGTGTATTACCATTTATCGGAGTCTTTATCGATAACTGATTTATCGATCAAGTGATCGATAAATACACCTCAGATTTGGTTGTCTTATCTGTTTCATGTTCGATTAATCTACATTATCGATCAAGTGATCGATAATTCACAATAAACTTCTATAACCTATACGTTAACAATGACTGATCATTTTATTGATCAGTGGATTATCGAACAGCTTATCGATCAAAATATCAGTTATATTACTTGTTTACACTGTCAATTTATCTGACAGCTTATTGATAAACACTTGATTGATCAGATGATCGATCAACACACTAAACCACTTTTATCTTACTTTGTTATCATCAAAACCATAATCCTAACAATTATGGCTTAAGTCTATCCACATTCCCAAATATTTCCTTAACCTAGAAGAAAAATGAATTCCTATAGATTCAGAGAGGGAGACATTTTCTGAATGGGGAATGTTTGCACTAAAAATTAAAGAAGATTTAGACTTGTTAATTTCCTATACTAACCAAAGACCATAAAATTCTAACACAACTTTAACAACTTGGAATTTTTGTTAAGAGCTTTCAAAAAAGAATTAAAAAAAATCATCAACATATAAAAGATGTGTCGCATCTCACCAATTTTAACCCTGGGAATATGAATAATAAATTAGACTGAGGATCAAGTAGTAAAGTAGATTCAGAGTCGGAACAACTTTTGAGTTGAGACCTGACTCTTGTCAAGGCTAATATTTTTGAAATTATCAGTCTAGGAAAGGCAAAATAGGAAAATTGGAGAAAAATTTCAGAAAATTCCTGAAAAATAGTAAAAAGATAAATTAAGAGATTTGGAACTATATTTGAAGTCTTAGAGGTGGAAATAGCATAAAAATAATTTATTATAGAATTTTCTGTAAACAAACGTTTTTCTAAAAACAGTAAAAAAAAAACTAGCTAGAAACAATTATTTTAAATATGTAGAGGCTTTAATAATTCTAAAAAATATGAAAAAATTATTTGGGAGTTTATTTGAGTTTGTAAAATTATTTTCAAGCCCTAAAAGTGAAAGGATTAATTTTAGAATATTTATTGCTGAAATCTTATTGGTAAAGCCTAATTTCAGAGAAAATTCAATACAGATAGTTAGAGATTGAGATAAATTCTAGAAAAATTCAGGGACCTTCCTATATGAAAATATGATTTGATAAGTGCATAAATGAATTTTTGGAGGTCCAAAAATATTATTAAAAATTAGACAGAAATTTTAGCCGATATGACGAAATCGGATGGAAAAATATTTAAAGATGAAAGGTAATACTTCTTCCTTCTGTCTCTAGCCCATTAGGCATTATTTTGGGCTAGAAATAAACAGTAAATTCGTGACCCAAGTGGTGCACATGATTAAGGAATAAAATATTACAAATTAACCCATGATTTTATCCTAGACATCATGACGCTTGGGGCACTTGGCTCCATCAAGTTTTTAGCAGCCTAGTAAGAGGGACACATGGCCTTATTACCTCATATTTTTTTAGGGACACATGGGAGCAAGGGAGACTAAATTGAGGCCTATATATACCCCCTTCCAAACCTTCATATTTGGTTATTTTGGGCACTTAAAGGTGGGAGGTTTTGCTGCAAAAATATTGATTTTTGGGAGCCAAGACCATGCAGGGAATACTCAAAAATTATCAAACAAGAATCAAGGCTCAATCTAGGTATATTGAAACTTTTATTTGACTATGTTTCTAGCTAGTTTCAAGTGGAATTTGGTGACAAAATTCCAAGGTATCATGCTGTCCAATTTTTGAAATATTAAGAAGTGATTAGAGAAGGATAGAAACCATAATTTAGAACTTGGATTGGCTTGTTTGGTTGATGTTTGGATTCATTTTTGGAAGAAACTCTAAGTTCCCAAATTATTGAGACTATTCAGCCAAGCTCATTGTAATAGGGAGGAGTTTGATTTTGATAAAACCAAGTTGATATTTGAATTCTACATGAAAAATTGTGTAGGAATGGCCCTCGAGACTTGTCAAAACAAAGATGGAAATTAAACTAAAAAAAGTCAACAAAAAGAGGGTTATAAAGTTATCTTGATAACTAATGGTATTTTATGTGTTATGATTGATAATGTGGCATATATTTGTGCATGAATTGATAGACATTGAGCAAGATAACAAGGAGGAACATTAAGGGACCAAAGAGGCCGAAAACCTTGAATTAGAAAGAGGTAGCATGAAATTTACAATTTTAATATTAACTTGCTTGGTTGTTACATAATGCGATTCCTTGAATATATGCCATGTTGTATTTGAAATTATTTGATAATGAGGACATATTGGTTGGTTGCATTGTATGTCTTGGCAATATGCATTAACATGTGGATTTTGAATGGATTGGAATGATACTTGCATGGCATAAAAATAAGTAAATGTTTATGAACTTGTTTATAATATACCTTGCTTGCTTGATATTATTATTGTAATTCCTTTGCTATTGTGATTTCTATGAAATCTCATTCCTCTCTATGTTTAACAACACCAATAGGATCCTCAAGTGGTATGGCCAAGGACAAGGACGTGGTGTCTCTATGAAGGAGAAATGTTATGGAATTAGGTGGGACTTTATGTAGAAACCAAGGAACAAAAAACCGAACCGGTTCATAAACCGGTTAATATACTGGTTTAAGGGTTATGGATCAAATTGGGGTTAGACCGGATTAAACCGGTAATAATTAAAATAATAAATTTAATGAAAATATGTTAAAAATTCTTATTCTAATTATGAATTTTCCTTTTTTTCTTTATTCTCTCTTTTTTTTATAAATTCATAGCCAATTAAGTGTTACCTTGTAGCTTTATTTTTTTTTCTTATTAGGCTTACATTTTTACTTTTATTTCTCATCTTCTCTCTCCTTATCTCCTGCATAAGCAAGTGAAAGCCTTTTCCTTTTCCTCCATTCTTTCCTCCTTCCACACTCATCTATCAAATCATTTGACTAATTGGCTTTCGTTTTTCTCACATTTCTCTGGACCTTTGCAAACCTTTTTATGTTCTCTTAGCATGAGGCTCCCCTCTCCCTTCTCCCCCCTCTTCCTCCTTACTTTCAATTGGTAGAATCTCTTTTCTTCTCCCCTTTCTTTCTCCTTCCTTCCAACAACACGAGCTGCGTCTTGGGAGAGGAACACTGAGATGAAGATAGCCATGTATTAAGAATGACGGCGATGGAGCAAGAAAAAGAGTGAAACGACGACCACAAGTAGCAGCAAAGTTTGATTATAAGACTGAACTTAGAATCAGCTAATAGGCATATTTGGAATTTCTTTTCTTCTTTCTTCTTTTCATTTCTTTCTCCATAGTCTAGATCATATCAGAGATCGGCCAGACTGGGGCTTTTTTTCCCCTTCAATGACAGAGTAGGAGGGGTAAAATCACTAAACCGACTAACC